>NW_019731277.1:791328-858809 GCF_002891405.2 Cryptotermes secundus | reverse complement strand
GCTATAATTCTCATCATCCCAATTGCATCCCTGGTTCCTTTTCCTCTTCTAAATCCAAACTGATCTTCTCCAAGTACATCCTCTATTTTCCTTTCAATTCTTCTTTTAAGTATCTTTGCTAGTATCTTTGCTGTATGTGCAATAAGACTTATTGTGCGATGGTCGCTGCATTTTGTAGCTTTTGTCTTTTTCTTTAAGGCAATCATTGTAACTTCTGTAAAGTCCTTGGGCCACTCTCCACTTTCATATATGGTGTTCATTAGTTTTGTCAGTGTTTTCAAACCACCTTCTCCCAGTAACTTGAGCACATCTCCAGGTACATCATCATCTCCTGTAGCCTTTCCCTTCCTCATTTCCTTGATAGCTTTTTCCACCTCACTTTGTAAAATATATGGTCCTTTCTCGTCTGTATCTACTTCTTCTTCCGGTTCCCTCCGTGATAATTTCAGATATCAGTTTCTTTCTACTGTGAGTTTAATACAAGTTTTGTAGTAAGTTCATGGCTTTTATTTCATATTAATAAGCCAGTCATTAAGTGGCATAGCAAAACACTCTCATTAATACAGCAATAACAACCTTAAAGTGGATTTAGTTTACTTTTAGTTCATATTGTGCCATGTAGACTCGTTGCTAGCCAGCAATCGCAAGAAATCGACTAGGCAACGGCCAGTAAACAGCAACAGCGGAACGGCGTTTTCTTTGGTGTCCGTACAGGAATGTTATAAGCACTATAGTTAATGAGGAGTTAGTTAAGAGTTCGCTGGTGAGTCAGTCGAGAATTGCTATAGCTGAGGCACGGGGTTTTGTTCGGGAACCCAAAGGAAGGGAAACGTCCACCGATGAAAGCCGCTACCAAGCAACGACTAGAGAAGACTTAATTGTGAGGACTAGTGAACTGTAGAGTACAAGTATGAATTAGTGAAACGGTTATAATTACTCGCAGTCACGGATCTGTAAGAGTTCAATAAACCCAATTACCAATCCAAACCCCGTCTATAGTCACACACCACAAAGTATTTAACTTCTGACTATACTATTACCATAACCTATTTTAAGTTGTAGGAAAGACTCTTTCTCTTCTGACAACATCATTGTAACGTGTACGTAATTTTGATGAAATCCATCTTGGTAAATGTCCACTTGTAAATCGGAATAGAAGATGAGACGATGATATTAAGATGGATGTTAGATAAATAGATTGTGAGTAAAATGCCGTAAATGTAATATAAAATAGATGGATACAAACAAAATAAACACTGGATCGAATGATTGATGACTGAATATCAAAACAGAACCTGCAGTATAATCCAGGAGGACTTCGAGACATAAGAAGACTTTGCGAAACATGAAATGAGAACTCTTATACGAAGAGGAAACAGCCTCAATTCACACACAGAGTAAGAATAAGAAGAGGAATAGAAGGGGAAGCAGAGGCTGTGAAGGTGGTGTATGGATAAAACTGGCTCGGGATCTCGTTCAACGCTAGCCTTGGTATTAAAGGTGCTACTCTTCCGTGAATAATGATTTCTAAATGATGTAAAAGGAAGTATTCATGGCTAGAGCCGCGCCATAGCTCAGGCGGTTAGTCGCTGGCTTCCCACCGCGGCGGCCCGGGTTCGATCCCGGGTCTGGTCAAGTGGGATTTATGGTGGACAAAGTGGCGCTGGGGCAGGTTTTCTCCGAGTACTTCGGTTTCCCCTGCCAATCTTCATTCCACCAATTGCTCCACAATCACCCTCACCTATCATCTGTGGCTGGTACAATAGGCCAGAAGTGGCCGCAGTACAAGGGGCTTAGTCCCACCCCACTAGCAATAAAGAAAAAGGATTTATGGCTTAATTTGAGCTACTGTCCCAGCATTTGCAAGCTAGCAGAACCGCGAAACAATTCAGGGGAACAGGTATTCAGCCGAGATTGAACCAGAGACTTCAAGAATACAGAACAGGGCTGATGGCAATTCGACCCTGACTTTCGGTATTTTGATCTTATCGGTGACGATTTATTTATGTAAATTGAATTTAGTATCGATTTGGGGGAAATCGTTTCAAGGTCCTGAGAGTGACGTAAGGTCTCACAAAGGAACCTCAGTCGGGTTACCAGAGGAGTTTTACATGCGTTTATGTCCCACATTCCACCTGTTTTTGAATTTTATATAATAGCGCCCCCTCAGCATAGCAAAGAGGAATACCACCTGCTTTAACCTATCAAAACTCCGCTTTCTGCCCACACAGTGTATTTATGGGTTTCGTATGGTTCTCACAGTAAACAGCGATTGTTTCCCTAAACAGCATTAACCGGCTCGGCGTTGCTATGGAGACGGTGTGTGTTTCCTGTGAGGTACGGACTTCAAGATACTAAAACTCTGCATTCTGTCCACACAGAGTATTTGTGTGTTCCATATGGTTCTCACAGTAAGCAGCTGCTATTTCCCTAAACGGCATTAACCGGTTGGGCGTTGTTATGGAGACGGAGTGTGTTTTCTGTGAGGTACGGACTGAATTCTTATATTTGAAAGAAATTCAGGGAACTTAGTGCCTGGAAGCATGACCGGGCCAACCAGTTCCTGAGATAGTAAAATGTGATCGTGAGTCCCGCGGAACTCAGATCCGATAATGACGGCGCTGACGAGGACCAGACGCAGTTGTAGAGGACATACCCATCTTCTCGTCAGAGAGGGCGCCTCACATAAACCCGCTGCTGTCTGATAGTAGCAAAAATCTGGTCTTGAGCCTTAGATGCGGCTTGACACCAAGATAGACTGGCCGATTGGCCGTCGATCGTAACACAACTTTGACTCTGACTTTGACTTCGAGTCTCTAAAGTGTTAACTTCGTGTGTATAAAGGTAACTAACTAGCTAATTCCATAAAGATGAGCCCTTCTTGAGAAGCCGTCACTTGTGCAGCTACTCAAGAACTTCCCAGCATTTTATGAAATCTGAAGGTTCATCACCATGTTCACAAGAGCCCTCCACTGGTCCCTATTTTGAGCTAAATCAATCAACTCCATACCATCCCATTCTCTCTAAGATCCATTTTAATATTATCCTGCCGCCTACGTCTAGGTCTTCCTAGTGGTTTCTTTCCTCCTGTTTTTTCAGCCAAAATCCTATATGCATTCCTCATATATATATATATCATTCGTGCTGCATGCCCTGCCCATCTCAACCGCTTTGACTTTATCATTACATTTGGTGAAGAGTACAAGTTATGAAGCTCCTAACTGTGTAGTTTTCTCCAAACTCATATCACTTCCTCTCTCTTCGGTCCAAATATTCTATTCAACACCCTGTTCTCAAACACCTTCAGTCTATGTTCCTCCCTTAATGTCAGAGACCAAGTTTCACACCCACACAGAACCAAAGGCATTTCTTACGTTCCATATATCAAATCTCATGTTCGTTTTCTTTAGCTTAGGTCATTCATCCAAAGAATCCGCGTCATGTCCGAGGTTTAGATATAGGGAAGGTTCTTCGCTTCAAATTTGTAAAATCGACACATTTTCAGTTAATATTTATAAGGATTTTACCAATGTTACGTTATTTTGAGCGTTATTTACGTGATCTCTATAGAACGAAGGCATCGTTTTGAGGCCTGCCGCTTTGTATATTTCATTTTCGATACTACCAAATGCGATTTATTTTACGTTTACATTCGGAGCTCTATCTCAGTAGTTGTCATACGCAAGGGGGTCGGCAAGGGGGGATATCTGGGCATTTTCTCCCCCTGGGACCAATAAAAACTTTGATAAAGGAAGTACGTAAATATTGATACAAATAATTAAGCGTATCCTTTGAACATCCTTATATCCTCAGTAGCCTGAGACACTATGCTACAAGCCGGAAGGTCACGGGTCCGATTCCCGATGAGGACATTTGATTTTTCAATTGGTGTCATCCTTCCAGCCGCAATATGACCCTGGGGTCAGCTCAGTCTCTAACAGAAATAAGTATCAGGAATCTTCCTGTGGGGGTAAAGGCCGGTCGGAGCATAAGGCTGATAACCTCACCACCATCTATGAGCCGATTGTCTAGAAAATGTGGGAACCTCGACGTCTCACAAACCTATGGGCCTTCACGGCCTGTTACAGGGAGAACTTCGCATTTAATACTTTGAGGCGTTCAGCAAAAATAGTCTTCAAATATTTTCAGCAAGAAACAAGCTGCAAGCAGAACTTTTATTGGCTGTTTCTTGCTTGGCTTACCATTAAACTTTGAAGATGGAAACAATATATTCCTCGAAACGTCTGTCTCTCTCTGAACTACACGGCTTTACAATCTAAAAGACTACAAGCTTCAATAGAAATCGTGAGTTATCATGTAAGTGCAAAATCAAAACAAATCTTTTATTCCTTTTCCCTTCCGAACACCTCAATACGAGCGTTAACTCCAAGTTCCCAATCCCGCAACAGCCATTGATTACTACGGTAAAACCACTCAGCTGAATATTACCGCTTCTTGACAAAGTTCGTAGTCATATTCGATGAACTGGCTATGGTCCAAGAGATATAAATGGCTAGAACTTTGCTTCATAAAAACAATGGCTCAACTGGGCGTTCGCTTCATATCGTCCCCGCCCCGAACAGATAAGTCTGTCGCCATTTGTTTCCTGCCTAATATAACACATCATATCTGACGGTACAGCCTGATTTATTCAGAAGAATGAATATTAACAGAATTTGACTGGTCACCCTTAACGACATTATACTCCGTGACCCGTAGTCCGCAAGCGAACTATACCGACCGAGCGACCGCCGCTTGTCGGCGAAGTTAGTACAAATTTTTACGGATAGAGTGTGTCGCGTGGTCAGCGCAACGGATCCACACGGCCGTTAATTTCAGTTTTTTAGAGCTGAGCCGCTATTTCCTTGAAATAGCTCGTCAGTTATCATCACGTGGCTGAGTAGACCCCGTTCCAAACCCACTACATCTCAGAAAATCTGGTAGCTCCGGGAATCGAACGCGGGACCTCGGGATCTGTAGCCAGGAACGCTGACCACTAGACCACAGAGGCGGTTACAAACAACTATCTCACTATCGCTTATTTCCGCAATTTACAACTCACTATACGCTAAATCTTTTCCAGCCTGCGATGTCTTCACTAGTCATTGCTGGGTAACAGCTCATAACAATGGCGATTCTTCAGCTTCTGTGCTCGCATTGTTACTGGTCGGTGAATACCCCACAACTGAGCTATATCACCATCTCTTCTCATTCTCCCTTGCAGAACTTAACTCTCATCTGATTGGGCAGCCTCAGGTGTAATGGTTATAATTTCTCGCCACAGACTACATTGCCGCAGGAACGTGTTTACTGCGCTGCTGCCCAGAAACACGTTGTATAACACAGTTTAATAGGAATCTGCTGTCCTAGCAATGGGAGTTGTTTTGTGACCGTTACCCAGCAACGGGTCTACACGCTACATTTGTTCATTTCACTCATTTTTATAACCGACACCCGAGAGGTCGGTTCAAGTGGTGACACTATTGTATCAGGGAGTGGTTCCCACTTCGTATCTCGGCCTTCATATCGATTATCCTGCATGAAGTTTTCCGTAATTTTCCTCAGTCCATCCAGGCAAATAACGCAATACATGTAATCAGGCTACGGTCGCCAGAGTTGCGCTGTCTAAGGCAAGAAATGTCTCCGCCCGCTCGAAGACTGGGGTTGTGGGTTCGAATCACGGTTATACCTCTACATTATTTCTGTGTTTGTGTTGTCCTTGCGAAGGGACTGATCTCCTGTTTAGGGAGACCTACCAACTATCTGTAGTATTCGTAGTTTTAAGGCTAATTCTAAGATGGGAACTGGCCATACGTTATAATCCGTCAAGGGAAGAAGATGACACGTAAAATAGGTTCGTTTCATGTTCCTTCAACTTCAGTATTAATTTACAGTCTTACAGTTCAACATTATACACTGTGAGAAGTTGACAGTTTCTTGAAAAAAAAAGAAACAAAGACACAGGAATATGAAGGGTCATGAACTCTTTCATTTATATCCTTCTGCAAAGGTCACGGTAGCCGCGCGGTCTAAGGCATGAACTGTCTTCGCTCGCTTGGAAACCGGGATCGTGGGTTCGGATCTGTTTCCTGTGAGGTACGGACTGAATTCTTATATATTATTCTTATACACTGCCGGTCACAGTAGCTGCGCGGTCTAAGGCATGTACTGTCTTCGCTCGCTTGGAAACCGGGATCGTTGGGTTCGAATCCCACTCAGGGCATGGATGTTTAGTTTGTGCGTGTGCGTTTTTATGTGTTTGTATACAGATAGAGGCCTTGCGACGAGCTGATCACCCGCCCAAGGAGTCCTACCGAATGTGTAAGATCTAGAAAAACCGAAGTGAACGGAGAAGTTCATGGACGTAGGCCTAGGCCCACTGGGGCTGTAGTGCCAGGGGGGGGGGGAATGTCTCGTAAAATCTATAGTGTGTCGTGGTGACAGACGTTTTGTGCTGAAACTGTATTGACCCTAAGGCTTAATATAGTCCCATAAGGAGTGGAAATGGTTGTAAAAGCAACGAAACGCCCCTTAATCATTTGAATTTTTGGGATGGGCAACGGAATGGTTGTTACAGAAGTGTCTGTGTGTCTACGTCCCGACGCTTGGCAAGCGTTCCAATTTTATAACGCTCGACCCAGTTTAGACACAGGTAGAAAAGAACCCTCCCCAGATCTGTCTGCACAATAGGGACGTTACAATGCTCTATTTCTCACACGGGGGCCCATTGCAGATCTGCATTTTTACGCCCACAGAACATGACGTTACTTCCCGTACCTGTAGGTTAACTCTTATATAGCCATGTTCTGCTAATTGGATCTCTGCTAACACGTTGCGTAATATAATGATCGTTTTCGACGCCTGTTTTCTTGTCCTCGTGTTATTTAACGACGTTTTTTCAGTATCGAGGGTGATGTGTGGTTGATGAACTGAACTCATTAGATACATGCGAAATACGACGTTAACCCTTATAAAGGTGTTAGATACATCTTCTATTCGATATGGACTTGTGGAAAGGTGTTAGATACATCTTCTATTCGATGTGGACTTCTGGAAATGTATTAGATATGTGTTGTATTCGATATGAACTTGTAGAAAGGTGTTAACTTCATCTTGTATTCGATATGTGCTTGCAGAAAGATGTTATATACATCTTTTATTCGATACGGACTTGTAAAAATGTGTTAGATACATTTGTATTCGATTTGGACTAATAGAAAGGTGTTAGATACATTTTGTATTCGATTTGGACTAGTAGAAAGGTGTTAGATACATTTTGTATTCGATTTGGACTAGTAGAAATGTGTTAGATACATTTTGTATTCGACATGGATTTGTGGAAAGGTGTTAGATACAGTATATCATGTGTTTGATATGGAAATGTGGAGAAGTGTTACATATATATCTTATATTCGATGTGGTCTGCGTTAGGTTAGATTCAGAATGAAGCGAGATGAGATGCAGGCGATTAGACCACTGAACCAGGAGAGGATGACGCACTGCATAGGCAGAAAATTTTTCGTACAGTTGTGTCAGTAGGAGCGTGAAAGTGCTTAATGATAGCATGCCGATGATCTGTCATTAAAAGTAAAGTAAATCTATCCTTGTAACAGGCCGTGGTATTTGTGGTAGAAGTCCTATTTTGTAGTGAACAGAACCAATTAATTGCATATAATTACATCATAATGTGTAAATGACTGCATTAAAAATTATACGAAAATAAAGCCTCAAGTTTCTGTTTACTGCAAACAAAAAATAAATGAATTCATAGTTATGAACGATCATCCCCCATCGATGAAAATTAATGCCAATTCGAGATTATTTATGTCCTATAAATTGCAATGTAATGTAACGAAGTCAGATGATTATGAAACACGCTGCTACACTCAACCCTAAAACTTATTGCCATATTCAAAATTAGTAAACACCACAATCCACTTCACATTCCTGTACAACATTTTCTGAAGATCCCTTCTAATACAGTTCTCGTATCTACATATAGAGTTTCTAACAGGTATCTTGCCCTCAGATATCATTAACCAATAATCTGTATGCTCTTCATTTGGAGATAATCAAACCTCTAATACAATTTTAACTTAATTCCTGGAACTTAATCCATACCACTGTTTTATCACATTTTTGATATGTGCATGCTTGGCACAAAAGTTTTAGCTTGTCTTTTATTGTAATTTTATTCTTACCTCTCACTGATGGAACCTGTTATCAGGTGTTTATAGGCTGTTCTCTACTGACTGGGGTTTGTCTAGTGATTGAGACTGGCTCTTTCTAACGGGCCCAACTGAGCAAGTTTATTCTGCCCTATCCACCTTAGGACGGAGACAGATTCAGTCGCCGAAACGTTTTGTTTTTTTATCTTATATATACCAGACGATGGTTATAGTCTAAAGTAAGCCTTATAGTTCTGTGCTGTAATATAGTGTTACATTTCTCGAAATTTTCTTTCCATTTTGATTTTCCATTTACTTTACTTTACTTTTACTTTGTTTTACTCTATGTCTATCGATTTACTTTCATGCTTTTTTTAATGTTTCCCGTGAATATAACGTGTCAAGTTTTTGTCAAGTTTCTTTGGTTTAATTATCGCAAAATTTGGCAAACATATTTGAGATGCTATTATACGAAATAATGTCAACGTTGAATAAAAATATGTGAAAATGTACGTCCTAATAAGTCAGACAGAAAATATTAATTACATATATTTTTTTTTTATTATTATTGTAATTAGTAGAAACAGATTTCTGCCATGTTACGCCGTATAGGCTAGGATTATTACGCGATGTCGCGTACATTGAGACAGTCTTAATATACACTGTCGTGAGAACCTCAATTCTTACTGTAATTATTATTCTGTGTTTAGTCTGAAGTCCTGTTTCATACCAAATATTAATAATCATACACTCTTCTCTGATATTAGCTCTGTCAGTACACTACCATAATCTTCGTAACACCTAATCACAGCGAGGTTTCCACACGCCTTGTACATCACAATACAGACTCATTTTCCTTACCTCACACCGTCCCTTTTCCTACCAGTGCACATTTCCCGACTTATGCACCCCTCAGAACATGTTCTTTACTCGTCTAACTCTTCCTGTTTCCGTTCCTAGCAAAGGGGCTTGGTTATTTGAAAGTTCCCATGGTGAACATGCTAAAAATCGTTAGTTTTAAATGTTTTAACACAAGGGGAGATTTGTTTAACTAATCTTTAAAAAATACGAAATAAATTCAGTCTGTTAATACCTGTCTTTTACGAAATATATCTTCGTAAGTAGCACATAAAGGATCATTACTTAAATTTAATATAAGTTTATCTCTCTAATATTAATAATTTAATTCGTATTAATGAAAATCAATATTCAAATAAATATAAACCTAATCCACTTCCCAAATTCTGAGTTCATGCATCAGATACTGAAAGCATTCCACAATTTTTATATCAAAACACATATATTAATCTTATGGTTGTAAAATAAGAAGGTACTACTATATTGTTATCGCTTTTAGTTTACTTTACCATGTATGAAACAATCCACACGAAAGAAAAGACGTGAAATTTCCCCGCACACACACGTTAGGACTTCTGACCTGTACGTAAGCACCACTCTGACTGAAGTTCCGCGGGACACTGGCTGACAACAGCCGAGCCTCGCGCCTGTATACCTTCAGCCAAGAGCGGTGCTGCTCTCTGTTGCTATTACGCGCCACGAAACTCAAAAGTGACATATCTCACTCAACCAGTAAGCCTCATAAATCGCGATGCTTTTTGTAGCAACTGACTTATTAAACCGAATATTTTATATCATTATCTTTATCCTAAGCTAGGACATGAACATTCACAACAATAATATCACAACCTGCTGGCGTAGCGACGATATTTCTGTCTTTTATTCATGAGGGGCATGGTTTGAATCTTAGCCGAGACAATCCTGACAGATTTATTTTCGTCATTTTATTAATTCTCTCAAGAAAAAATGCTGGGATAGTACCACAATCAGGCCAACGACCGCTTCCTTTAAAATCCTTTAAATTCAAAATTGATACCACGTGCTGCTATTCGGCGCTATGCAGTCTAGTCACTGGCAGCGTCCTATATTTACTCACCTGACATCTTGTCATTAACGAACCCCCACACTTCTGCCCACATAGCTCTAGGAAGAGATCCGCTCCTGCGCCGTCATTGTCATCTGTATGGAAGAATTTTTTTTGGATTAGATCACTCCTATTCCTGCTGACGTCCTTCTGAATCCAATTTGTGGGTAGGCCTTATCGAATCTAACGCCTCTCTATGGCTTATATTGAACTACACATGTATCTAACCAATTTCCAATGTTTTATCCCAAGTTTCAGGTGTATCTAACACCTCTCTATGGCCCCTCATGGATCCAATGACCTCATCGGGACTTGAACCCGCGACATTCCGGCTTGTAGCGTAGTGCCTCAACCAACTACGCTGCGACGTGCCCCCATCCTTGTGATATATACTGGGTGCAAAAAAAGTTGCACAACGAAGAAGATTCGCTGTTTGATTACAGTAATACAATGTATTCTTTTATATTCACAGGTCAGTGGGAAATTCGGATATACTCCCATGGGACTTCCGTTTCGTGACTTGAAGTAGATGGACGCCACATAATGACAGCTTCGTAATGTAAGTCACAGAAAATCACGTCTTATTCTTGAATTTCTGTCCACTAATGCATGTGGTTCGTTTCCTCTTGAAAGTGGCTTTTGTATGTAAGACGTATGGTAATTGCGCCCTTTCAAACCCCCCCCCATTTCTTATCCATTACTTCCCTGAGATCTTTTCAATCATCGTTATCATCTTTCAGTGTCAGAATCTTGACGGAAACGTCCAACTTCATTTGCATATAAATGAACTCTCGCAGAGGAAGAGATCGATATCTCGAAACTATAAGAAAAGAACGCATCCTTCAACTGTTTCTTTAGTCTTGATATGAATAAAGAAATCGTGATACGATTTGGACGGCACGGAAATCGCCACGTTCAACAGTTCTATTGCTGCATGTGTATTAATTGCCTTGGGAACATGTTTATCTAGCCGTTGCTTGGCAATGGCCGTCTCTTCTGGCTCCAATATTGAGAAGGGGTACGTACAGACAACAATGTTGTTTCATAAAACTACTTTCATATTTTAAAGATAAAGAAAATAGGCTTATCAACCAATATCCTATATGCATTACCGCTGGGAAGACAAACGGGTAGGTGTGCGGACAATATTAAAATGGATCTTAGAGAGATAGGGTGAGATGGAATGGATTGGATTGATCTGGCTCAGGATAGGGACCGCTGGAGGACTCTTGTGAACACGGTAATGAACCTTCAGGTTCCAGAAAATTCTGGGAAGGTCTTGAGTAGCTGCACAATTGCCGGCTTTTCAAGAAGGGCTCAGCTCCGTGAGTGATTGAAGGAAAATTGGATAAAGAAGAAGTTCTGGGAAGAATTAATCGCCTACTTTCCTCTCGCTAGATATTGAATAACTTACGAGTATGCGACACGGACTACATTAAAAATATCGCCTCCAACAGTTCTGTTGTTCCTTGTGTATTATTTGCCGCAGGAACGTTTTTACCGAACTGTTGCCTAACAACGGCAGTCTCTTCCGCCTTTAGTGTTGATAGTGGGGACACAGAGACATACAGACAACAAGGTGATCTCATAAGTCTCTTTTTATTTTTTCAAAATGAGGAAAGTAGGATAATGCACACGACATTAGAATCACGCCTGATATTTAACCAGAGATCATTTGTTTGGTTTAAATTCTTTGAAACCACAATTGTATTTATGAGAAGTTTGATGTTTTTACTGACTTGATTATCTGAGAAGTGTTGGGTCTGATACGGGGTCCACTCAGCCTCGTGAGGATAACTGAGGAGCAATTTCAAGGAAATAGCGGCTCCGGTTCCGTGGGGAACAGTTGCACTGACAACGTGACACCGCCTATCCGCTAAATTTGACACTAAGTTCGCCGACAAGCGGCGGTCGCTCGGTCGGTATAGTTTTCTTGAGAACTAAGACCACGGAGTTGAGGTTTTTACTCCGTGACGTTGAAGATTAGACATACTTTCTTTTTGGAATATGAAGCCATGCTGTCTGATAGATATTCACCGACGTTTCGGAGAATTTTACTGTCTCTGCCTTCAGCCCTGCAAAATTACGTAAAATATGAGTATTTTGAATGAAGATTCTTAAAGTTTGCGACATGTGTCACTCCTACAGGAAAACCCCATCTCTGCGTGTTGCCCATTAGAAGTAATACGGATGACGACGCTCTAGCGTCAAGCTACTGGATGCGCCTTTATATTCTTTTGAAGCATATATATTTCTTTCTTTCTTTCTGAGAATCCTTCTGTCTCTCTTGTCCGATTTCCCACGCTGCACACGATAACTGTGCCATTATATGCATATGGAGTGTTTCCTCAAGCATTTCGTTATCTATACAAGTGTACTTGAGGTACATGGTAGCGTGGTTGATTGAGACACTATATTAGAAGCCGGGAGGTCGCGCATTCGATCCACGATGATATCATTGGACTTTTTTATTGACCTAATCCTTCCAGCCGCACTATGGCCCTAGGGTCGACTCAGCCTATAACAGAAATGAGTACCAGGAATCTTCCTGGGGAGTAAAGGGTGGCCGGCGTGTAAGGCTGACAACCTCATCGCCATCTGTGAGCCGATTGTCTAGAAAATGTGGGAGCCTCGACGTCTCACAACCATATGGGCCTCCACGGCCTGTTACATGGATAGCTTTATCTTTTTTATGCATTAGGAATTTCTGTTTAGAATTTTCACAGCTATCGTTGAAGATAATGAGGCTTTGCGGAGCCAAAGGGCTCCAAAGAGTTTTTCGGAGGGAACCGTATATGCAGTATGTAAAGGCGGATATTAATTTTATAGAATTCTTGTATAATTAAGAGCAACATGAAGTGAACTAGTGTAACATGCCCTTATAACTCAGCGGGAAATCTCATCATTGGTTATATAAGCTACCTTCTCCTTTCTCCAGTATTACTTTCCAGCCTTAATGATGCTCTGAGGCCTACGTTTAACGTAATCTCCCACGTATATCACGCACAAATCGTGAATCTTAAACAGTGTCCTTTACACTACATTCATTTTTTTAGGCTTGCATCCTGTTGCGCATATATACAATGAACATGTATAATTTTTACCGTCAACGCCGGTATAGAGAATAGTTACTGGCTGGACGACTGAGGGATCGGAGTTCGAATCCCTGTAGGGTCAAAAATTTTCTTTTCTCCATGTGGTCCCGCCCGGCTCTGGGGTCCACAAACCTCCTATCAAATGGGTACCGGGGGGTTCTTTCCCGAGGGTAAAGCGGCAAGGGCATGAAGCTGACCACTCACCTCCAACTAGTGCCGAGGTCAAGAAAATGTGGATCTATAATTCAACTCCTCCATACACCTTCATGGAGTAGTGCTTGATTACTTAAGCATAAGGACAACTTTAACTTTACCATCATCCTACATTACATTTTGCACATCCGAATCAAAATATTATCATTAGAGTAAACACTCGCTAATCCGGATTAATTTGGGGGAAGGTCATCCTAATTAAGCGATAATCCGTATTAGTGAAGCAAAATGTAGCCCTAGAAGAATGGTAGCTTTTCAAGGAACACACAACCCAATGGAGTTATATTTTGTGAGCTATAAGCCTAGAACCCAGACAGACGTGATCAGTAAGCGACCGCAGTTTACGTCTCAGTCCGTGACGGGTGTTGTAGCTTCTGTTTTTCTGATTCACAATTTACAGTGGCAACATTTGGTTCTTCCCCTTGTATCACGTGCTTCATATCGCGATTGTTTTGCGCTTAGTTCTAGCAACACCTGTCGCCTAGCAACCCTAGAATTTAGATCACACATCTGCCGACACCTCCCGCAAGTATATAGTTCCATGTGAAAGTTTTCGGTCCTTGCACCAGCTACATTTACATTTAAATGTAACTTGGAATTCATTCACTTGTCATGAACTGAGTTGGATGTTCAATGCGACAGAACACGATATGAGGTAGGACGTTCTCACGGCACTAAATACCTTTCGTCTGGTAAGTGATGTAGTGTGTTCTGGGTACACATGTAGCGGGATTTCTGAGGAAATTTCTGCTGCCATACTCATGGTAGAAATTTTTTCTATAAATCAGACGCAAAAGTCTATATTACAAATTAAATTTAGTGGGACATTAACTAATCCCATGGAGCCGCGCCCTTCTGGAGAAGCTGTCAGTCACTTAGCCACTGAAGAATTACTCTCAAGATTTTACGGAACTCCAGTGTTCGTTACGGTGTTCACAAAAGCCCTCCACTAATCTGTATTCTGAGCCAGATAAATCAAGTTCATACTACCGCATCTTATGTCTCGAAAATCCATTTTAGTATTATACTCCCATCTACGTCTAGGTCTTCCTAGAGGTATCTATCCTTCTATCTTTTCCCACCAATATCCTATATGCATTCCTCGTCTCCCTCATGCATTCTACAAGTCCAGCCATAGCACCATTGTTAACTGATCATTTTAATTATACTTGGAGAAGAGTACCAACTTATGAAGCTCCTCATTATGCAGTTTTCTCCAACCTCCTGTCACTTCATCTCTCTTCGGTCCAAATATCCTCCTCAACACCCTGTCCCCAAACACCCTCAGTGACAGTGTGAAAGTTAAACCTTTGAAGTGGGCAATTTGAGACTCTCACGTCGGTGGTCATGAGGAGTATCACCTAGGATATAACAACGTATAGTCCGTTGAAAGTCAGCCGAAGTTTCGGAGGAACATGTCGGATCCATCTTCACGGTCGAGGGAGTAAGCCATGCAAGAAACAATCCCTGCTTGCCAACTGCTTTACGCTGGTTTCTTGCTTCGACCCTGAACATGGAGGGAGTATTTTACACCAAAACGGCGGTTGACTTTCAACGGACTACACAGACGTGTTCCTCGCTTAATGTCAGAGATCAAGTTTCGCGCCCATACAGAACCACAGACAAAATTATAGTTTTGCTTATTCTAATTTTTACGCTATTAGACAGCTGACGAGAAGACAGGAGGTTCCACAAGTATTGCCCGTCTCCTCTTGAAACGTAGTGGATCGCAGACTAATACAGGAAGGAGGCCGCGCCATAGCTCAAGCGGTTAGTCGCTGGCTTCCCACCGAGACGGCCCGGGTTCGATCCCGGGTCCGGTAAAATGGGATTTGTGGTGGACAAAGTGGCGCTGGGGCGGGTTTTCTCCGAGTACTTCGGTTTCCCCTGCCAATCTTCATTCCACCAAATTCTCCATCATCATAATCACCCGGGGCCGGCTACAATAGTCCAATCATTGGCCGCCGTAGCGAGTGGACCCAGCTGAACTCCACCCCCCAGTAAGCGAATTAAAAAATTAATTAATTCAGGAATGACCACAGGTTCTTAAATGTTCTAAAGCGATAAATGCTTAATTTATTTTCATCATCACTAATTATATCATTAAATTATCCATTTACTTGTGTTCTAAATTTTTCTTCTTTTAAGGTTACGTTAGCACGTGTACATGTACAAGGAGGATGAGGTGGGCAGGTCATGTAGCACAAATGGGGGAGACGGGAGACGAATGCGTATAGGATATTGGTGGGAAAGCCAGAAGGAAAGAGACCACTGGGAAGACCAAGGCGTAGATGGGTGGACAATATTAAAATGGATCTTAGAGAAATAGGATGGGATGGTATGGATTGGATTGATCTGGCTCAGGATAGGGATCAGTGGAGAGCTCTTGGAAACACGGTAATGAACCTTCGGGTTCCATAAAATGCTGGAAAGTTCTTGAGGAGCTGCAGAATTGGCGGCTCCTCAAGAAGGGCTCAGCTCCATGAGTAATGGTTATGTTTTACTTTACTAATACGGATTATCGATTAACCCAGCTGAGTCCGTATTAGCGAGAGTTTATTGTATTGTCCAAAATCATAAAATTACTCAAAATGGCAGGAGGTGTAGAATCCACTCGGCTGAAGGCTCGCCCCTCTAGACAGAACGTATGCAAAGTTTTCCTTCGTCCAGTCAAGAATTCTTCATTTCATAAGAATGGGAAGAATAAGGATGAAGAAATAAAGGGATAAAAAAAGTGACGTTTTGACGTAATGGTTTCACATCTTCTATCCACCATTTCCTTTATAAAGACTTGGTTCAAATATTCCAACTTTTCAACGCTTCAATGATTGCCAAAAGGGAAAGGCCGAAGGGGGAGGGGGTTCAGTCCCCCCTCCCTTTTTTATTTTTAAAGTTGAGTGGAAAGACAAGTTCTTAATAGCCATAAAACGTATGAAGATAGCTTCTATTTTTCCTTTCCCCCCCCCCCCAGTTTTGAGAATGATTTATTTCCCCTTTTGTACCCCACATGTTTTAGCTTTCTTCTCGTGTCGTATCTTCATATCAAAAGCGACTCAAATAACAGATATTCATTTGTTTTTATCCATTCTCTTGACGCAGACAAACAAAGAATTTGAGTTCAACAATTGACTAAGCACATGTTTACTGAACATGTGAACGGAGGGGGGTAAGAGCAGAGAATATCGTAGTCCATTTTGATGAAATACATTTCTTCAAACAAAAGAAGTACCATTTCGTTCTCCGTACAGAATATGTAACAGGAACGCATAATGGAGAAGTAGTTTCTGTCCTTGCGTCTTTCTTAAAAAAAAGTATAAATATCCAACTCATTAAGGCCAAATTTGGTATTTGGATTGAAAAACTGGAAACGCCTCGCTTCCTTGTTGCCTAGTCGCCGTGTTTGCCTATAGCCTAGCAACGCTGTTGGGAGTTGTTTACGGCTACGTAGCAACTGCGGCGTCCCGTGTTACGTAATGGTTACAGCTGTTCACTCGCTTTCCATAGCGACCAGCGTGCTTGGACTCTGCTCACTTCGACTCCTCTCGGCACGTCACCGCAACACGTCACAATATTAAGACAAATTTAATTTTGGTAATTTTATAATCTCACGACTTAAATCAAGAAGGATGAGATGGGTAGGCCAAAGTAACACACAAGGAGACGAAGTGGAATACTTACAGAATTTTATTGGGGAAGCCAGAAGGAAAGAGATCAGTAGGAAAACATAAATATAGTTGGCATGAAATCGTCATGACAAATGAGGTTTACAAATTAGCAGAGAAGTCATTGTGGAGAACGCAAAGCCCTTACTCACCAATGTCTCGCCAACCACGATTTTAGAACTCTCGGGTATAAAAATAACCGAGGTTTTGTATCTGTGTCGAGTTTTATAAAACGCGGCGTTTGATTTCATATATCCGCGGTTTTTATATCTGAATACACTGAAGGAAATATGTTAGCTTCCGCAACAGAAGAACTGCGGTGATACATGAGTATAAAGCAATGGTGGAATGGTGATTAGCAGGGGAAAAACGTAGAAACTAGAAACTAAACCTGCTCCAATATAACTTCTTCCGTTACGAATATCACATGAAGTCATCCGAAATCGAACCAGAGGCTTCGCGGTGAGAAGCCAGCACCTCATAGCCCTTAATTATTTACCCGCGGGGAAATCACCCCTGGCTATCCCGTCACTGTATTGCCCGACCTGTCCCTGCTCCTGTTTGTATAAATTATTACATGAATTTTTAAACATTTCGTGAAGTTAAAAAAAGGTAAAGTTGTTCCTGTGCTTAACTAATTAAGCACTACGCCATGAAGGCGTATGGGGGAGTGGATGTATAGATCCACATTTTCTTGACCTCGGCACTAGCTGGAAGTGAGTTATCAGCTTCACGTCCCGGTCCCATTACCCCCAGTACCTATGGGATAGGTTGACCCCAAAGCCGGTCTGGTCGACGTGGAGAAGAAATAATTCTTGCCCCCACCGGAACTCGAACTCCGTCCCCCCGGTTGTCAAGCCTGTAGCCAGTCGCTATACCGACTGAGCAATCCCGGCTCTTCACCCTTGTACATGTCACCTAAAATTGTTCGTTCGTCCAAAGTGTATCACATGAAATAAATCTTTGTACAGAAAAAAATCTGTTGAAATTTCGAAGTAGAGCAACGGCTTGGATAGAGAATAACATTATGTTTTTTTTTTTATTGCTATTGGTTGGGACTAAGTCCCTTGTACTGCTGCCACTTCTGGCCTATTGTACCAGCCCCAGATGATAGTTGAGGGTGATTGTGGAGCAATTGGTGGAATGAAGATTGTCAGGGGAAACCGAAGTACTCGGAGAAACCCCGCCCAAGCGTCACTTTGTCCATCACAAATCCCACTTGACCAGACCCGGAATCGAACCCGGGCCGCCGCGGTGGGAAGCCAGGTACTAACCGCTCTAACTATGGCGAGGCCAATATTATGGTTAGTCTATTTAAACGCCTGGGAAAGTTGAAAGCCGAGAATTTGTGTTTCCCACGCCCCCCACCACATAAAAATACAGTTTCTGTGACTGCTCTTTGTTCCAGTGCCCTTTCATCTCTTTGTCTCTCTCGGAAACGGATCATATTTTTAATATTCAAAATGCGTCTATTCAGAATCTTCGCTAGTTCCGTGCACACCGTATTTTGAATTCACACACATCTCCCCCCCCCAACATGGCTACCTTCACTCCTGTAATTTGTAGCCTGCTAATGGGATTTTCAAGTATATGCAAGGAAACGTTAATGACATTTTAATTACGTAATATCGCGGTAAAATGTCGCTTGATTTCTCATGATATGGATATGAGATAGGGTATTTGCATTTACGTTCGTGTGCCACGTTGGGGGTGTGTGAGATCAGGGGTTGTGGAGAATATTTGTACGTAACAGGAAGGAAGGGGCCGACCACTGTGGCCGCGGGGTTGAAGACATGAATCGTCTTGCTAGCTGAAACGCTGGGATCGTGAGTTCGAATCCCACTCGAAGCATATATGTCTGTGTGTTTATTCTGTGTTTGCGTTGTTCTGTGTGTAGGTAGGGGCCTTGCGACAGGCTTCGACGCTATACAGAGTGTACCAGGAAGAAAGGTAAACATTCCGGGAGGTCACAGTGCCGGTCATTCTAAGCAAAAATGTGTATATGTACATGTGTCCTATTCCGAACTGTTTCCGAGATAGAGCCATTTCACTGTACAGTTCCAAAACTGTTGATAAGAAAGAGATATTACGTACTGTTTCTAATGCCGGTATTTATTGTTCAAGTGACAAAGTCGGTAGAGAGTACCTACGAAAATTCCCCTGTCAACATCAACGAACTCTGCAACTGGTGTGAGGACATGGCGTGCTGCTCGTCTGTACAGTGTACAGTGCAGTGAAATAGCTCTATCTCGGTGCAACTCGTGTGAGGGCATGGCGTGTTGCTCGTCTGTACAGTGAAATAGCTCTATCTCGGTGCAACTCGTGTGAGGAAATGGCGTGCTGCTCGTCTGTACAGTGAAACAGCTCTATCTCGGAAACCGTTCGGAATAGGACACGTGTACATGTACACATTTTTGCTTAGAATGACCGATACTGTGGCCTCACAGAATATTGTCTTTTTTCCCAGGGACACTCTGTATAATCCGATTTATTCCTACAGGTTTTCCATAAACGATAAGTTAATAAATAATAAAACTGACGAAAGAAATAAAATTACTGACAAATATACATGCCTTGAGTGGGATTCGAACCCGAGATCGCATCAATATAATGTTGTGCCCATTTGGACCCCGGAATCACTTAAGCCAGTTTCGCACTGAGAAGTGTGGACACCGATGTGTGAGCAAGACATTCTGTGGGTTCATCCCCTTTAACAAGGGTATATTTGGCTGTCATAAAGAGTGAAAAAATTCCATGGCTTTGATATTGTCACGGAGGTGTAATTGGAATGTTGCAGGTTGCCTACCTTCTCACTCCTGCGGTCTGAAATCTTGTTCCGCTTCTCAGTTAATTTATTTTCTGTTGCTATGGAAACCACGGGTTACTGTTGCCGACTTATCACTGATAAAATTACAGCTGACATGTTCAATTGTAAGTTAACACAGCCGTGACTATGAAGAGTTCTACGTTTTTTATTTAAGTTTAGGGGGGTGGGGGTCGGGGTGAGTCCACTTGTTAGATCGGCCACTATTTCGGCAATTTTACCAACCCCGGATGAGAGATTATGATTGTAGAACAGTCTTTGGAATGAGAATTGGCAGAAAAAAAAACAAAGTACTTGATGAAAACTTGCCCCAGTGCCAGTTTGTCCACCACAAATCCCACACGACTTGACCTGGCTCGAACCCGGGCCTCCGCGGCGGAACGTCGGCGACTAACCGCCCGAGCTATATCACAGCCATGGAGAGTACTATCTTCTGCCATATGACGCCGTGTAGTCCAGTAGAAATTAACCGAATTCTGGGAGAAACACATTGCCTCCTTCTTCAGGGTCGAAATTAAACAAAGTAGGCAAGCAGGAAGAAGGAAACAGACTCGCTTAACTACTTCTAATACTACTTGCCACTTCATCCCCTGAGAAATAGCCCCTGGGTTCCAATGGATATGGGGCTGGGTGGGCCCCAGAGCCGGTATGGGCCCTGCGCAGAAGAGACCTCTGCTTGTTTCTGTCTTCAACCCTGAATATGCAGGCATTGCATTTCTCATAATCATCTGTAAGCTTCTACCAGACTACACGGGGTCACATTTACTCTTCAGCAAATAACATTCTAGTATTTCGTTAATTATATCACAGAGATCCTTTTGTCTTCTTGTTTGTGAAGTTGTGTGTTTTCGCAGATTGGTACCGACGTTTCGGAGGAATCTGGTGCACAAACATTCCTTTTCAGAGATTATTTTAAAATCTGCTTGCCAATATTTCCTTTCCAAGAATATCCTTGGTGTTTGCATAAGAAATAAATGCCTGTGCCTTGTGCCCCAGATATTTATGTACTTATTTTCGAAGTTATCGAGTCAGCGGTTTATGTACCCCCCTCCCGTTTTTATAATAGAAAGAAGATAAAATAAAACATTAACCAATTTAAAGACCGCCCATGATTCATTTGCATGAAGATAAATCCCTACTCCGTTTCGCCAAGAAATCCCGCGCCTTGCATTTTGTATCTAATACACGACCAAAATAACTCTTACAGAATGAAAATGTTATTAATATACATAAACATTGTCCTCTTTAAAATATAATGTATATTTTTCTTTGAAAGGAATAAAGCATTTTTATTAAAATGAGTCACAAATTAATTCAGCTTCAGAATGAGGACTGTGTTATTTTTTTAAATATCTTATCAATGTTCGGTTTTACCTGATAAACATCTTACTAATTTACTAACAATTCTAGTTTACACCAGGATCTCCTCAAAATATTTTCTTCAGTCAGTAAGAAATGTTTCACTTTCGTGAAAAGAGTCAATAGATCTAATTTGACCAAATTGACTGTAGTCAACAGAAGGAAAGAGACCACTAGGAAGACCAAGGTGTAGGTGAGTGAACAATATTAAAATGGATCTTAGAGAGATAGAATGGGATGGTATGGATTGGATTGATCTGGCTCAGGATAAGGACCAATGGAGGGCTCAGTAACTGCACAACTGGCGGCTTCTCAGGAAGGGCTCAGCTCCATGAGTGAGTATAGTCAACATCATGGGCTTCCCCCCCCCCCGCAAGATATACTTTGGAATAATGCTGCCATCTATGGCTGGACACCCCAGAGTGGTTTCTTGCCGTGAGAAATTTTTACCAACGATCCCTTTTATATGTTTTTCACTTCCCCTGCATCCTGGTTCCTCGCTCGCTGATTTTTCTACCCTGAAGATGGAGGCGATACGTCCCTCCGAAACTTCGATTCACACAAGATCTACACTGCGCTACATCCCAGAAGATGGCGTTCTTCTGTTACTGCCTATACCCTCCTGAAGATATATTTTATATTCCTAACAGCATTACGAGCTTGTAACTAACAAACTGGAGAAGTGAGGACTCTGTGTGCCAGCACGGACTAAATAGAGAAGTTATTTTTAGATTCGTACCAAGAGAAATATAATTAATTTATTTCCCAAATAATTCTATTCACGATCCTGTATTTTCTGTCGAGCTGAATGGTATATCAGTTATGTATAGGCGGGTCCCTCATAGACGTGCAAGCAACTGAGGCATGTGAAGAGGACGATATCCTCCCGTCTTCCTCTGTAAGAGTATTCGGTTTTGTACGCGTCTTAACGACGTCTCCTGTTCATTAAGTAGCCAATTAGTTAAACTTGAATGCTAAATGAGATTCAATTTAATTTTTAGATGCGCAGAATTAATGTCGATGAAGTAAGAAATAATTTAGTTAAGCTCACTACAAGTATGGTGAACTTCATACTCCTGAAGCATTAAACTTTCCAACTTCTCATGTTTCTTTTTCTCCTCAACTACTTTTCTTTACATTTTTTGCCTTCTCCTGTCTCCCGTTGGCCTGCTCGCAGCCCTTTCCTTTTCTTTCCCTACATCCGCGTCCTTTTTCCCGCGCATCTTACCCATCTGCTCTGTTCCTACACGGCGTCACATCCACTGTTTGACATTCTCACAGCGGTGGTTAATAGTAGTACTATCTTCTGGGATATGAGTTTCTGTAGTCCGTAGGGAATCAACAGTCGTTTCGAAAGAATATGTGGTCTCCAGCTTCAGGGTTCAAAATAAATGGCTTTAAAGGAAGGTGACAAACAGATATGCTTAATTGGTTTATTCATCGATCTTGAAGATGGAGATATTTCACTCTAACAAAAGACAGACCCGTCCTCTCGTCAGAGAGGGTGCCCCACAATAACAAGACCATAAACGTCAAACAGTAATAAATATCTGGCCACAAGCCCCAGATTGGGCCCGAAACCAAGACTTACTGACTGACTGACTGACTGACCATCAGTCGCAATGTGACTTTGACTTTGACTTTGAAGAATAGTNGGGGGGGGGGGGGGGGGTCGAATCCCTCCGCCGTAACCCTGCGAGTGGTAGGAGGCGAAGAAAAAGGAAACCAATGGCTGGTGGTAAAACTGGGCCACCCTGTTCCCGGGGGTTATAAATACGGGGACATGGCCCTCCAGGTTAGGGGAGTCTCGAATTTGAGGCAGTAAAATATGGCCATGAGTCCCTCGGGACCCAGACCTCAGAATGACTGCGCTGGCGAGGACCAGCAGCTCTTGTAAACGACAGAGGATGTCACATAAGGACTACAACACCAAGTGTTCAGTTGTGAAATAAAATTACTGGTCGTGAGTCTCAAGGGGCTTGTCTCCAAGGCGAACTGATGGGCTGTAAACCACCAGTCATAAAGTAACTCTGACCCTGAAGAATAGTTAAGTTGGAAAGTAGCCGCCGTTCAGAGAGGATTTGAACCCGGAAGCAGGGGAATGGTCATTGTTAGGAGCCATTACCAGGAATCGGTTAGTGGACACTATACCAGAGTAAGAATAGTAATCTGTGTGCGCCAGCGAAATGTGAAGTGTGGAAATCAGCGATAGTGTTATAGTTATCAGTAGTTGCGACATGTAAATAGTTAATAAATCCAATTACCCAAAATCCCGGCCCCATAACTATGGGGTGTAGCACCATGCAATCAAGTCTATGTATATCACAGTCAGTCAATAATGCAACAATTGTTCCTTTTTTCTTTTTTTTTATTCCTCCAATTTCACCATTTAACACTTAACGCAACAATTTTCGGTCATAGATGGCCATCTTCAGGTGTCTCAGTTTATCGAAACTGCTACACTGCTCTGCCGAAACATGTTATTATTTTTATTGCTAGTGGGGTGGGACTAAGTCCCTTGTACTGCGGCCACTTCTGGTCTATTGTACTAGCCCCAGATGATAGGTGAGTGTGATTGTGGAGCAATTGGTGGAATGAAGATTGGCAGGGGAAAACGAAGTACTCGGAGAAAACCTGCCCCAGCGCCACTTTGTCCGCCACAAATCCCACTTGACCAGATCCGGGATTGAACCAGGGCCGCCGCGGTGGGAAGCCAGCGACTAATAGCTTGAGCTATGGCGCGGCCAGCATATTGTGTTAAATGGTGAAATTGAAGGAATTAAAAAAAGGACCAATTGTTGCATTAATGACAGTCTGTGTTAAAGGTTTGCAACAGGATGTTGAAATACAGAATTACCAAGTAATCATCTCTGCTTGCCGTCTGTTTTTTGCTTTGTTTTTGTTTTTATCCCTGAAAATGGAGGCAATATATTCCTTCGAAATATCTGTAGGTTACTGTTGGACTACCCAGCCGTTGCCTCTCAGTAGACCCTACTCATGGTCACCGATATGAAAGCATCAGACCGAACTTTCTATTCAATGTGTTGTACGTACTTTAAAGTTAGCTGCTCGCAGCTGCTTTGACCGGCCGTCACGGCGTGCGCCACAAAAACCTGACATCGCAGGGCAAAAGCAGCCCATTAATGTGGCTTACGGGGTATATAATTGCTGCTTCATCTTTACTCAAATGCCTTGTTCTCGCATGAACTCAGCCTACCGTGAAGACACGCATTATCATTTTAATTACACTGCATTGTTGTTATTCGACACAGAATTTTGTTCTGACATAACAGCAAGAAATTTAACGAAGCTTTTAAACGTTTTAGCTGTTTAGAGGAAAGTTATAAAATGATAAGTTACACAGCGATCTATTTCTATGCATGATTTTCAATAAAATGTCTATATATTTGCGTTATATGAATGTTCTTAACGGCCCAGAATCTTACTCAGTGGCCATGTCGACATAAATATATGGTTCATTAAATTTTATATTTATCTTTATGATGTATCTTTAAACAATATTACATATATACGATTTGTTATTTATCGCTATTTAAGGGAGGTATGAATATATATTTCTCATGGTCGCCATGTTGCTTTTCCGTCTGTAAAAAGACAGGTTAACTTGGAACACGAAGAAAGAAAGTTAAGAACGAACAGGAGAGGTGGAAGTCAGAGAGAAAAGAACTTTTTATATATAAAATTCTCCGGCTTTGTGTAAAGTATCCTCAGATAAAATAAGTATCAAAGTGAAGAAGCTAATTAATTTAAATATTACTTAAGCATTTGGTGTGTACATGAGAGAAAACAGACTACTCTTCATTACAAAAGCAAGCCGTTTAATACTGTTCTCAGACGTAATTGTCGTTTGTTCTGAAAATCATAAGATACATATGAATATGTAGTGTTCGCTTTAGGAAGTGAAAAAAATTAAGGTTTAGCTTATGGAGTCTAGTAGAGTCTATGTTACTACCGACGGTCAGTAGGCCAGTCTTGGAAGAAAGCACCCATTTGGGGCTTATGACAAGACTTTTTTTACTGTCAGACTGTTTCGAGTTTGTTCATGTGGGGTACCCCCTATGACGAAAGGACGGCGCTGTTGTTTACAATTGCTGCTGGTCCTCGCAAGCGCGGTCATTCTCGGATCTGAGTCTCGTGGGATTCGCGATCATATTTTATTATCTCAGATTCGAGACTTCCCTTTTCGTCGCCTCCTACGACTCGCAGGGTTACGGTGGACGTATTCGAACCCGCCTCCACATGGGAGGGCTTCTACCAAATAATATATAAGAATTCAGTCCGTACCTCACAGGAAACACACCCCGTCTCCGCTACAAAGCCCAACCGTTTAATGCTGTTTAGAGAAACAGTTGATATTTATTGTGAGAACCATACGGAACACACAGATACACACTGTCAGCAGAATGCAGAGTTTTAGTGTGGTAAAGCAGGTGGTACATATAGTAACCACTGTGCTTTAAACTGTTAACATCACATCTCAATATGAAACATGAGGGCGGACAAACAGATATGACCAACCCCATTGGTAAAGATATAGCTATAGTCTACAAGCTGGACGGCAGAAGTTGGATTCACCATAAAGTCCAGACCAGCTTCTGGGCTCAACCAGTGAATGCCGGATACTTTCTTTCCGTGGTGATAAAGTGGCCGTTGCGTGAACGTGACTATTCACCTACATCTAGTGCCGAGGCTAAGAATAGTGGAGCTATATCTCCACTTTCCCATACGCCTTCGTGAGGTGGTGTTTAATTAATTAAGCACATGGACAACTCGACCTTATTATCTTAGTGCCTCTTGTTCAAGACCGAGAACAACCGTCGGTAGCACAGAAAGTGTTGAACTCTCTCTTCCAAGTGACGCTGTAGACTGATTCTCTTTGCATTCCTTTTAGCCAGCACTGTACGTTTCCTTTCAAACGACGGGCAAATACACACTGAAAACAGAGCAATATTTAGCAAGACAAATAAACATTTCGCGCGGGAACAACTTCTTGTGTTTGTCTTCGAGAAGGAAGAAGGCATTATGATACGGAAATGACGTAACCGCTGAGAGGCCTGGCCAGCGAATACTCGTGCCAAAATCTGCGAGTATTAGTAATGCAGGATTTATGGCGTTTTTAATAAGGGTTCTTTGTGTGCTTTACAGAAAGCAGATATAATTTTTTTTTTTTTTGGTGGGGGGCTGTTGCCTACACCAGATCGACTCATAGCGGTGTGTTATATCACTCGCTGGACGAGTCATGACTACTGTTTTCCTTCTCTTTAATTCTATCTTGATAAATTGAGATCAAATTTTGTTTATGGTATCCTTGTACACTATATAAGTTGTTATATCAAAGGATGGAAGCTTAGGCCGCCCCATAGCTCAAGCGGTTAGTCGCTGGTTTCCCACCTCGGCGGCCCGGGTTCGATCTCGGGTCTGCTCAAGTGGGATTTATGGTTGACAAAGTGGCGCTGGGGCAGGTTTTCTCCGAGTACTTCGGTTTCCCATGCCAATCTTCATTCCACCAAATTCTCCATCATCATAATCACCCTGGACATGCAACAAGAGGCCAATCAGTGGCCGCCGTGACGGACCCAGTTGGACTCCACCCCCCGCTAAGCGAATTTAAAAAAAAAGGATAGAAGCTTTCACTTGAAGACATTGAGGATACCATTGCGTAACTTCAGCTTGATTGCCATGACTCGATTCAGATTCGAACCCTGTAACTACCGGACAAAAATCACCAATTTGTATACTATGAGATGTCAGTTCATAAATGAAATATTTAGACGTTTCTTGTTACAGCGTAACAATAAATGCACTTAACTGGCAACGGCAGACCATAAATTTTAATGTGAGGTACGTGTAACCCTGTGGCTATATGGCAACCCCCCGGAGGGTACAACCGAAACAAATCGATTAAAATGAGAATCCTGTACCGACGCGCCGCTAAAATTAACTGAAATGGCATTTAGATAAAAACAGAAGAACTTACCCCCCCGTCACTCCAAATATATTTTACGGTTCACTAATAAAAGCTACAGAGTTTGTTGGTGTAGCGACAACCCTCTGTATTCGTGTTCGGAATATACTAAATTCTAGTGATTTTACTCAGCCCCTCCAAATAAATGCTGATGTTCTACCTCTATTTGATCGCGTCTGTGGTCCAGTGGTTAGAGTTCCTGGCTACATAACCAGAGATTCGAGTTAGATTCCCGGAACTACCAGATTTTCTGAGAAGTAGTGGGTCTGGAACGGGGTCCACTCAGCCTCGTGAGGATAATTGAGGAGCTATTTCAAGGAAATAGCAGCTCCGGTCTAGAAAACCAAGATTAACGGCCGTGGGGATCCGTTGCGCTGACCACGAGACGCCCCCTATCCGCAAAAGTTGGCACTAACTTCTCCGACAAGCGGCGGTCGCTCGGTCGGTATAGTTCGTTTGCGTACTACAGGCCACGGAATTCCTCTTTTGGGTCACAAAGTCTTCCTTCCAACGGGAAGTTCCTAAAAGACCTATGAAGATTGAAAGTGCGAGTTGAAGACTGCGTTTATGTGTAATGCTGGGAGTGTTTGATCCAGCGAGGCTGTCACCCGGAGAGGTCTAGTGTGTGCGTGCAACAGTGAATTATGAAGTGTATAAATCGGCGATAACTCTGTAATTTGAGTGTAATTAAGATGAGTGTGTAACCAAAGTGTTAATACATTCAATCGTCCGAATTAGAACCCGTCATTTCGTCACGCGTACCATCCTACACGTGACATCGGTTAATCTTCCCTGGGTATAGAGATATATATAGCTGTTCTATTTAAAGGCGTCGATTAACAAGATAATTTCTAAGCTACGAAACTGGTTGCCTTTCTGGTTGCGAGAAAAGGGACTTTTCTTTATGTATTAAGGTCACAGGTCGCGCTGAGTAAAGCGGTCAATAGCATAGGCCTTTCACGCCTGGTTAGCGTCTGGAAACACAAGGCAACAAATTTCGCGTCTCATGTGTAATTATGTTTCAAAGTATTATATAATGTTTTATCCCTTAAAATAAATCGTCGATCTTCAATGGATACGTCAGTATAAGAGAAGTATACAAACGTTTCGAAGAATTTACTGCCTCCATCTTTAGAATATAAGAGTAAGCCAAGGAAAAAACCAGCTGTTCTTCTTGTTAGTTATTGTTATTCTTCTATTCTGAAGATTGAGGCAGTATGTTCCTCCGAAACGTCCGTGAACGTCAATCGGACTACATGGAAATGACATCTCAGAAGATATTTCTGCTCATAGTAACCTCTATGAGACTCGTGGTACGCGGGTTCAAAGCCGGCGGAGGAAGTGGAATTTTTAAGGGCGGAAAAATTCAGGGAACAAGTCCTCCGGGAGGGACTTTAAGCAGTGGGCCCCTTATCGTAGCTTTACGGCACGTAAAAGAACCTCATATCTCCAAAGGAGGTCACTGAGCCAAATTCAAGGACGTTTCCCGCTCAACAGTAGTCTCTAACGCCTCTGATAGATGGGGGAAGCATTACAGATACCGCCAAGCCAGTAGAGGCCGAACTCGCTGGCTCGGTCGGGACTGATGGTACGCACCAATATCGGTAGGGTATAGAGACTGGGAGAATATCATAGAGGGAAGCACAATGGACAATACTGGTCTAAGTGCATGGGAAACCCACCCTCTCCAATAAGTAACTACCCTCTATGAGAACTTCAAATCCATCGGTTCTAATTTCGGTTATATTTAGACAAAAACTATAAGATTGTTTACAAGAGAATTTATGAGTTTATGCGCGCGCAACTTGTTAAATATTTGCTACAGGGAAGAATGTTTAGAACAAAAACTTTGGAGAGAAAGATGAAATGTACATTTATGCTTAACAAACTTTTTCTTAAGCCTTGCGGTTTTCGAAACAAATAAAAAATTCAACGGAAAGCGCCAGAATTGTGGCGCATCTCCCGCCTTGTAGGGACAGAGTGGGGGCACATGGTAGCGTAGTTGCTTGAGGCACTGTGCTACAAACTGGAAGGACTCGGGTTAGGTTCCCGACCTGCTATGGCCCTGGGATTGAGTACCAGAAACCTGGTATCAAATTAAAATCAAAGTGAAAGATATGTTAAGACCGACGTTCAGTCGGCCTGTGTTGGCGCCATGCCCCGATCTTGGGCCCAAGACCAGATTTTTATTACTGTCAGAACTTTGGGGATTAGTTGATGTGGGGTGCTTATCTGACGAGAGGACGGGCCTGTCGTCTACAATTTCTGTTGGTCCTGGCCAGCGCAGTGATTCTCGAGCTCGAGTCCCGCGAGACTCATGACCACATTTTACGGTCTAAGACTCGAAATGCCCACATTCTTGATGGCCAAGCCCTCGTATTTATAACCCCCGAGAAGAGGGTGCCCCGTTTATAACCCCAGGCACTCCTACGGCTCGCAGGGCTACGGTGGAGTTATTCAAAAACTCACGGTGTATAAACTTGCAACGGATCACATAAAGAACGCCTCTTCTATTGTTGCTTGAGTGTCTTCCGTGTCGCAGTTCTGGTTTACTTAGACGTTTCCTCGCAATGGACCTTGTACTGATGTCATAGAATGTTTAGAACAGAATCCCGTAACTTTATAATAATGACATAAGGGTCTGATGATTTACCCTTAAAGATATTTTCGACACATGAGACTGTGATGATGATGATGATGATGATGATGATGATGATGATAGTGTTCTGTGACAACTCGCTGAGCAGAGGGATCACCAGACGTGTCATCGTATGCAGTACAATATTCATTCTAGTACAAAGTCATCTTGAATGCTGGTCTAGATATGGGTGTGTCCTATTAGACATTTGAACTGATGCTCCCCATTCATGTTAAATTCAACATAATCTCTCTTTGCTCTTCCCAACGCAGTAATCTCTCTCGTATCCATGACTACGATATGAGAAGGACCCTTATTGACCACTGACATAACGGCTCATTGGTGTTATTGAAACCCCCAGATAAAAAGAAAGCACAGAATTATCTGGGACTTCAGTCCCTTCTACCATCAAAACTGGTTAGCAGGTTTCTGTGTTGGCAGAATGCAGAGTTTTAGTATCTTGAAGTCCGTACCTCACAGGAAACACACTCCGTCTCCATAACAACGCCCAACCGGTTAATGCTGTTTAGGGAAATAATCGCTGTTTACTGTGAGAACCATACGGAACACATAAATACACTGTATGGGCAGAATGCAGAGTTTTGGTATCTTGAAGTTCGTACCTCACAGGAAACACACTCCGTCTCCATAACAACGCCCAACCGGTTAATGCTGTTTAGGGAAATAATCGCTGTTTACTGTGAGAACCATACGGAACACATAAATACACTGTGTGGACAGAATGCAGAGTTTTAGTGAGTTCAATCAGGTGGTACATATAGTGACCTCTAGCTTAAAAGGTTTAATTTAATGGGATCGCAAGTCAAGATATGACACTACTTCTTGTGTGTACGTAAGAGGGAGCAGAGGGTAGGAAAAGAGATCTGTGTTCAGTTGCCAGTTCAGGTCATGTGAGGGTGGAAGGTTCAGTTATTAGCGTCACGGAAACTGCGGCGTCTAATCAGGGTAGCAACGAGCCCGCCGTCACTGCCGCTATGATGGATTAGTCCTCTGGCAGCCCCCAGCCCAGAAGCCTTGATAATGTATGTGATACCGAGCGCTATCCAGCGATTTCACTGAACTGCCGTATGGAAATTTCTCCCGCACACGTTTACAGAGCAGAGCGACCTGCTCTCGTAATAGCCAGAGGGTAGGTCAACTGCATACCTATTTATGGTTTCAGTAGTTATACCGACTAGGTAACGGGCTTGACGTCCGCGAGCTCTCACTTCGATTCCAGGCAAGGTTATGAGATTTTCTCTTCGCAGCGCAGAGATCGTCCTTCAGACCCTCCCACTTTCTTATGCAGTGGGTATTCAGGAAATTTTTTTAAGGTAAAGCGGCCGGGGCGTGTAACTGACAGCTTACCGCCTTCCGGTTCTGAGCTTATTACGCTGACCTGTAACTCCACTCCACCATACGTCTTCACGTTCCTGATTCTTAATTAATCATACAAACTTTCCTTTGTATTTGACAGTGCTTTCTCAAATTCAGTATACAGTGTCCCAGGATGAAAGGTCAATATTCTTGGAGGTCACATTATCTGTAATTCTAAGCAAAAATGTGTATATGTACATGTGTCCTATTCCGAACGGTTTCCGAGATAGAGCTGTTTCACTGTACAGTTCCAAAACTGTTGATAAGAAAGAGATATTACGTGCTGTTTCTAATACCTGTATTTATTTCTCAAAGTTGGTACAGTTTACCTGGTAAAATACATTACCGAAAATCCCACAGTCAAACTGCAAAGCACTTTGCAACTCGTGTGAGGACATGGCGTGCTGCTCGTCTGTACAGTGTACAGTGTACAGTGTACTGTGCAGTGAAATAGCTCTATCCCGGTGCAACTCGTGTGAGGACATGGCGTGTTGCTCGTCTGTACAGTGTACAGTGTACTGTATAGTGAAGTGGCTCTATCTCGGTGCAACTCGTGTGAGGACATGGCGTGCTGCTCGTCTGTACAGTGTACAGTGTACTGTATATTAAATTTCCCTCGATCTGAGATTCTCCGATCTCATGTTTTATGTTTCCAGATCTCTCCACACAAAGAAGTAAATAATTACGACGATTATGGTGAATTATGTTGGCTTCCTACGCTCTCTGGATCTCCTGTAAGAATTGCTTTTGCTTCCTCGCGGCTGCAGAAAGAGTTTCTACTTTCGGAGTAAAACGAGTGACCGGCTTCATTTTGTAGAATCTATCTCCATGGCAACAGCTTGCGACACTTGTCAGTCTGACATGCCGAAGAGAGGGGGCACCAAAACTGCTTACGTAACAGAGACTGATACACCGAAACCTGCCTAAAACGCGACTCGCCTCACACCTAAACGAAAAAAAAAAAATGCGTTTATCCACAAATTTCTCCATTTCCGAGAACACAAAATGGAAGTCAGTGTAAAATGACTTCCACTAAAAGTCGAAGTAGACGCACTTGAGACATAAGTATCAGGTTATCCAACCTTACAAGAAAAGTACACGGAACCGCTGCAGCTCACGTGGTACAGAGACTAGATTACGGGCCGAGAGACCAAGGAATCGAGGTTCCATTTCGCACAGTGACAAGAAATGTTCTCCTTAACGTTCCGGCCCGGCCTCCTCTCTAACGGATGCCGGTGCGCTTTCCCCCGGGAATAAAGCGACCGGGGCAGTAAGATGACCTCTCAACTGAATCTCTTACCTCTGCTCAAATATCTTCGTGGTGTGGTGCTCAATTAACAAGTTTGCCTTAGCGAATATGAATACAAGCTGTCCAGTCATTCAGACAGGCGCACAACATGCTTATATACATATCGTATATAGGTAAAGCTACCCCTGTAACAGGCCGTGAAAGCACATAGGGTTGTGAGACGTTAAGGGTCCAACATTTCCTAGACAATCGGCTTACAGATGGCTGTAAGTGTGTCAGCTTTACGCGCCGGCCGCTCTTTACCTGCAGGAATAGTCCTGGTACTCATTTCTGTTAGAGGCTGAGTCAAACCCAGGGCCATAGTGCTGCTGGAAGGAATAGGTCAATTGAAAAAATCCAATAACCTCATCGGGACTCGAAACCGCGACCTTCCGGTTTGTAGCATAGTGCCTCAAACAACTACGCCATAGCGGGAACCCCACATGTCGTATATAAAAATGGAATTCCAGAAACAAGTTTTGCAAATGTGGGGTGGGGTTCGCAGGAAACATGTAAATCCATCGAAATTTCGTTATTAGTTTTTTCTTTACTGCCACAATGCTTTCTCGTGTTTACTAGAAAGAAAAATTATTCATTTTAATATTATCCTTGTCTCTATCTCCGAATAGCTTAAAGAGTCGTATCCCAGAAAACCGTAATCTTAGTCTACTGTTAATGGAGGCAGTAGGCACTCTCGAAACGTCGATACCTCTCTACCAAACTACTCTGTGTCCTATCCCAGAGGACTGTTATCGTAACCTACTGTACATGGAGTCAGTAGGGTCTCCTGAAACGTCCGTAAGTTTCTACCAAACTACACAGCATCATGTCCCGTCGAAGTTAACAGCGCCTTGCATATAGGCCTACATCGTGACATACCACTTCGTGTAGCTGACGTTTGCATGCTTATCAGAATTCCTGGCTTGAAACGTGTCATGGCGTTAAAAAGGCTTTTTCTTTTCTTTGTACTAAAAAAACGGACGATAGCATCTCGGGTTTTTTAACAAACTAATAAGAGTTGTCTTTTTCGTTTTTACTGAACCCTTAAAATATATATGTATATATAATATTGTAGCGTAGAGGCTTACGACTAAATACGATAAGCCACTATTAACAATTCAAGTTCTGTTATCTGCTTTTCGATTGTATTAACCCTCCTTCACCCTCGCGTTCCTGTACGTCTCTTTCAGCGAAGAGTTCATTTGTTCAGACACGAAAGTAATTCTATTGATAAACTTCCACGCTGTTTGAATCACGATAGTGTCTCGAATTGCTTGTTCCTTTTGTAATACCATGAGACTTACTTGTAGTATAACATGAGATTTAACGTTCTCACGGCATTGAATATGAAGACTGTAATCTTTTATGAGATATCTTAGTCGGTATAGCAACGACCGAGGTTCGTTTCCCGGCGGCGTCCAGACCGGCGTCTGGAGACCGCCCACCTTTATATCCAGTGACTATAGTTGGCTGTTTATTCGGGGACAAAGCGGCTGGAGCTAGAAGCTGACCACTCTCCTCTATGTTGTGCCGAGGTCAAAGATGATTGAAGCATACCTTCACTCTACCATACGCCTTCATGGCGTGGTGCTTCATTAAGTACAGGGATAAAATTACATTTCACCTATTGTCTGTGGTATGACGCCGTATAGTTTGGTTGAATATTACTAACGCTTCGGAAGAATCTGTTACATTTCTTGTTATTGTAGCGGCATTACGCCGGTCACGGTAGCCGCGCGGTCTAAGGCATGAACTGTCCTCGCCCGCTCAAAAGCTGGGGTAGTGGGTTCGAAACCCACTCGCAGCATTGATCTCTGTGTGCGGTCATTCTGTTTTTGTGTTGTTCTATGTCTAGGCAGCGGCCTTGCGAAGGTGCTGATCCCCCATCCAAGGAGTCCTACCGACTGTGTATGGATTAAGAAACTGAAAAAGCGGCCAAGGTCCACAAGGGCTGTAAAGACATAGATAGATAGATAGATAGATAGATAGATAGATAGATAGATAGATAGATAGATAGATAGATAGATAGATAGATAGATAGATAGATAGATAGATAGATAGATAGATAGATAGATAGATAGATAGATAGATAGATAGATAGATAGATAGATAGATAGATAGATAGATAGATAGATAGATAGATAGATAGATAGATAGATAGATAGATAGATAGATAGATAGATAGATAGATAGATAGATAGATAGATAGATAGATAGATAGATAGATAGATAGATAGATAGATAGATAGATAGATAGATAGATAGATAGATAGATAGATAGATAGATAGATAGATAGATAGATAGATAGATAGATAGATAGATAGATAGATAGATAGATAGATAGATAGATAGATAGATAGATAGATAGATAGATAGATAGATAGATAGATAGATAGATAGATAGATAGATAGATAGATAGATAGATAGATAGGTGCATTACAGTTTTCTAGGATACATTGCTGTGTGGCTTAGTAGGTAGGTATTAACGCTTCGAAAGAGCCTTACGCCTCTATGTTCAAGGTAGAAGAGTAAGAAGCTCCAGAGAATAGTGGGACAGCTGTAGAAACATCAGAAGCATAAGCAGGGGCACGATAAGACCAATGGGGGACGGATAAGTGGCTCTCGCTTCTTTCTCCCCCTCAAATATTGACTCCGCCCCTTTCAGGAGGCACAATCTCCCTCTGGCCCGCTTGCGGTTCCTCCTTTACGTGTATTTGTAACCATATTCTTCTTCCCTGAAGATGGCGACAACAGTTCTCTCCGAAAAAAATGGTGCCCCTGTACCATACCACACGGAGTCACGTCCCGGGATACAGTATTCTTAAAGTATTGTTGTCCGTGCGTACACCTATGTCGCCCTAAATATTTCTGGAATAAATTTACTAATATCGAGCAGGTTAATATAGCGGTAGCGCCCTTGACTTCTGTTCTGGAGGTGCTCCGTTCAAGTCTTGGTCAGGACACGTGCTATCCCTCGAAGAAAATTCTGGGACAGTGCCTTTATTAAATCATTAAATCACTTCCATATCTCTCCCAATCCGATACTCATTCTCTCATTGGACGCTGTATAGTATAGATACCAAAAAACAAAAAATATCCGTGGTTTTAGTCCGCAAGCGAAGTATACCGACCGAGCGACCGCCGCTTGTAGATGAAGTTAGTGCAAATTTTAGTGGATAGAGGGTGTCGCGTGCACAGCGCAACGAATCCCCACAGTTCTGAGTGTAAGAAAAAGAATACCCAGAGTCAGTTAAGTCTTAAGGCTAGAAGAAAAAAGATTTCTGCAAGGCGTCTGTTGCTCCATAAACAGCATTCCTAAAGATATGTAACAAAAGTAAAGGAAGCGGCCTCCGTAGTCTAGAGGTAACGTTCCCACCTCATGACTCGTGGTACGCGGGTTCAAATACCCGGCGGAGGTCGTCGAATTTTTAAGGGCGGAAAAATTCAGGGAACAAGTCCTCCGAGAGGGACTTTAAGCTGTGTGTCCCGTGTNGTAGAATATCATAGAGGGAAGCACAATAGATCAAACTGGTCGCGGTGCATGGGGAAACCCACCCTCTCTAAATAACTAACTAATAACTAAAGTAAAGGAAGTAATTGTACTGATTATTAGCAGTGTACTCTCAGCATTAAGTTAAGATCTACATTAAGAATCGCAGGGTTGCCACTATTACAGAACTAGATGTTTATAAGAACGTGCTACAGAAGGCCGGATGGGCATTGCCTAGGTCTTTTTTGTATTTACAATATTTTTTCTACAATAAAAGAATCCCCACGGCCGTTAATCTCGGTTTTCTAGACCGGAGCCTCTATTCCCTTTTAGTAGCTCCTCAGTTATCCTCACGAGGCTGTGTGGACCCCGTTCCAGACCCACTACTTCGAAGAAAATCTGGTAGCGCCGGGAATATAACCCGGACCTCTGGATCTGTAGCCAGGAACTCTGACCACTAGGCCACAGAGGCGGCCCCTGTATAGATAGTTAGGTGTCATAAAATGAACCACAACAACAGAACACTGTAGGGCAGACAAAAGTCGTGCCCTAAACAAGAGATGGCTGGTTTCGGAGAGTGTGCATTGTACTGTGCTCTATGTAAACAAGCTCAAGAAGGGCGATTCTACTGACATCTCTTGGCGTGTGTCACAATGTGATTGTATCAAAGTAGAGGAGGGAGAGAGATGTGTTGCAAGAACTGCCTGAATACGCGCGTGGCCAGCCAGGGAGGAGTAGAGTGTGGGGGGGGAGTTAGGGTAATTAATATGTTTTGTCAATACTGATATGTGGTGGGGCCGACATGGCCTCACCCACAGGGGATTTACCCGATTAGGTGATGACTGATGGCATCATTGGTCACAGATTATATCGTATTATTGTTTCCAAAGATGTAACATTTCAGGAGGTTGAAATGCAAGCTACGTGACCGATCTAGTTTGGATATGGGGGGGGGGAAGGGGAAACTGACAAGGATTGTTGGAATTTCATTTCTTTTGGAGACTGCTTTCTAATTGTAATTAGAAAAACAGTTAATTTAAACGTACATTATTCTTTTTTTTTTTTGAGCGACGGAGAGAGAGACGTTTCGGACGAAATGACACCGGACGACGCAATTTTTACATAGGCTTTGGGAATGCTGCGTAATGAAAGGCAAACCCAATTACATTTCAGTCTATAGACTCAGGGGTAAACAAATTCTTGCAGCCAATATACAAGAATTTATATATTTATATCCTGCTTTCTCTTCGTCCGTGTTTCTATCACGCTCTCTTCCATTCCCTTCTTTACAATCTATCTTTAGGGTTTTTTTTTTTGTTTTTTATCCGCAGATATTCCTCACAATCATTTAATTAATTCTTTTTTTCTTATTGCCTCCTTTAGTTTGCCTCTTCCGCCATTCATTCCCATCTCTTGTCTTTCTTTTTGTTTCTTTTTTATTTCGTAATTTTCCTCACTTTCTTTCTCCTCGTCCCTCTGCTGTCCATGTGCTTTGCCATCTTTTTTTTTCATTTATTATGTTCTTCATTCTTTCTTAATTTTTTCTTCATTGCTGTTTTATACTACAGTTTCTAACGTCCTTCAGTTCTTTATTTATTTCTCTCTACCTTATATTTTCTTTCACCATTTTCTTTTTTTCTTTCATTTACCTCTTACTTTAAAGGCCGCGCCATAGGTCAAGCGGTTTGTCGCTGGCTTCCCACCGCGGCGGCCCGGGTTCGATCCCGGGTCTGGTCAAGTGGGATTTGTGGTGACAAAGTGGCGCTGGGGCAGGTTTTCTCCGAGTACTTCGGTTTCCCCTGCCAATCTTCATTCCACCGATTGCTCCACAATCACCCTCACCTATCATCTGGGGCTGGTACAATAGGCCAGAAGTCGCCGCAATACAAGGGACTTAGTCCCACCCCACTAGCAATAAATAGAACACCTCTTACTTTCTCGCCAACGCCTCTGTTTCCTTTCAATGTTTGTCTCCTTTCTTATCTTCAAATATTTTTTCATGTGTCCTACTTTCATTAACTGTCGCTGTTTTTCACTACCTTCTCTAATTTTCCCTTCTTCACTTCTGTGACGTATGTCCGATTTTGTATTTGTCAATTTGCTTGTCTATCTCTATGTCTGTCTGTCCACCTATCGATTTTATTTAATTTATCTATAGATCTATCTAATATATCTATCAATTTATCTATCTAATTTAACAGCCTATCTGCCAACCTATCGATTCATCTAACTTATCCGTCTAGTGATTTATCTATCGAATCTAGCTATAGATTTATCCATCTAATATGTCTATCAGTTTACATATGTAATTTATCTACCTATCTATTATATATTTCTCGATTTATTTATCAAATCTATCGATTTATCTATGTAATATATCTATCAATTTTTATATCTATCTGTCCATCTATCAATTTATCTAATTTATCTATCTACCTACCTATCTATTTGTCTATCTATCTATCTATCTATCTATCTATCTATTTTTCTCTCTAATTTACCTACCTACCAAATGCCTATGTATCTACTTATCCATCTACCTATGTATCTTCCTATATATAGTGCATATATATATGTACATATATATAATAGAATTATCAGAAAAATCTATCTCTCGATCTTTCTACCGTCTGTCTGTTCATATTTCTTTTTACTCCATGTCCGCTACATATAATTTCGGACAACAATAATCTCGACACTGGATGTTTTTCGCCGACCGGAAATACAGACAGACGCCAGACATCCTTTCCGTAAGAAACAGAGTAGAGACATCTGCAAAGCAGTGACTGTACCCACTCATTTCTGAACTCCAGCGCGAACCCGGTGCTCAAGTCTGTTGTGTATTCAAACTGGCGTCTTCGTTCCAGAATTGCATCTCCTTCTCTTGTCCTTCTTATGCTTCTTCATCTTTGTCTGCCTCTTTCCTTCTTCACTCCAGTTCTATGTTAGTTCAATGATGTTGACACACGGCGTTAAGGCGAGGTACTCTGCATTTGACAAACATTCACATTTCCGCCTTCGGACGGCTCTCCCAAGCCGATGAAATATTGCGAAACGGTATAACATATCTCAGCTAGCTGTCACCATGGCTACATGTCGCCTCCTCACGCAGGCGCAGTTGTATCGTCATTAAAACAATACAAATTCACTAGGTACAAACAAAATTGGTCTTTGTTTATGAGTGTATGAACACATTTCATGCCACGCAGAGGCTATGCAGAATTTGCGCGTGATACTGTAATCACGAACAGCCGTGGCACAGGGAAAGTGCATTACATTTGACATGTCTGTTCTATAGACATACGCCACGGTTTGAAAACTTGAACAGGCATGTGTTGCAGGACAGGGCAGTAGCAGCGCTCAATATGTAATTCTTATCTTCTGAATTGTGACGCCGTGTAGTTCTCTAGAAATTCAACAATGTTTTGGAGGAATATAAAGGTAAGGAAAGTAAAGGTATCCCTGTAACAGGCCGTGGAGGCCCATAGGGTTGTGAGACGTCGAGGCTCCCACATTATCTAGACAATCGGCTTACAGATGGCGGTGAGGTTGTCAGCCTTACGCTCAGGCCGCCCCTGGTACTCATTTCTGTCAGAAGCTGAGTGGACCCCAGGGCCACAGTGAGGCTGGAAGGGTTAGGTCAATTGAAATATACAATGACCTCATTGAGAATCGAACCAGCGACCTTCCGGCTTGCAGCACAGTGCTTCCAGTTTCTGAGGAATGTTCTGCCTCAGCCTTCATTGTCACAGAATAACCTCGCACAGAGAAATACCAAGAAGTAAAAATTATTTGAGCGACCTCCATAGTCTAGGCCTAGGGGTAACGTTCCCATCTCATGACTCAATGTACGCGGGTTCAAACCCGGTGGAGGTCGTGGAATTTTTAAGGGCGGAAAAATTCAGGGAACAAGTCCTCCGGGAGGGACTTTAAGCCGTGGGTCCCGTGTCTTAGATTTACGGCACGTAAAAGATCCTCATGACTCTAGGAGATCTCTGAGCGAAATTAGGCAACAATTTCCCGCCCAAGTAGTTTCCAGCGCCTCTGGTAGATGGGGGAAATATCAGGTACCGACGGCCGACCTAGTTGGCTAAACGGGGCTGATAGCACGCACCAGTACCGGTAGGGTATGGGGACAGTAGAAATTAAAGGGGGACGCACAATGGACCAATAACTGATCTAAGTGCATGGGGAAACCCACCCCCTCTAATAATAATAATAATACAATTATGTGTGTCGTCACACATTCTGAAGGTCCATCAAGCAAAACTATTTAGTGTTAGTAACACACTTCATTATTATTTACTGCAATACATGTTTCGGTTTTGGAAAATCCGTCATGCAGTGGACTATCAATAACACAAATTAAATTACAGGGATTATAACTCAGTCGGTATAGCGACGGGTTACGGGCTGGAAAACCGGGATTCGATTCCCGACAAGGGAAATAGATTTTTTTCTACTCCACAGCGTCCAAACAGATTTTGAGACCCATGGTTGCTCGTTCATACGTGTCTTCTGCGATACTAGCAAATGTATTTCATTAAAATCTCATGAAAAGAAGAACATAGACTGAAGGAAAGTACTGCTTCCATCTTCAAGGTTGAAGTGTAACCAAAGCAATAAATAAGAACAGAGTAACAGGCACAGAAACGACAATGGGACATAAGATTTTTTTTCACGGCGGTGACTATGAAGAATGCCGTCTTCTGGGTTGTGGCGCCGTGTGGATATTGTGTAAACCGACGTTTAGGAATAACGTATCGCCTCCATCTTCATGTAAGAAGAAAAAATATATCTGTTTCTTGTAAAGAATGAACTCAGGTAGACTGGGTTTTGTTTGAAGGTTTCTTGGCCCACTCATAGTCGTTTGAGTTAGAGGAAACATTCCTCCGAAACGTCCCTGAACTTCTACCCTACTACTCAACATCACATCCACAAAGATAGTACTCTGCAAGTAAGCCTATCATATAGGACTAACGTTTTACATTTCTTGCGTGTAGCCAGATTGTTTTATGAACAAATGAACGTGAAAAAGCTTTGCTACCCTTATCTTGTCATAAGCTAGACTGACGACCAAGTTCTCTTACCCTTCACAGGGCGTATCTTTCTTCACAAGCTTCCCCGTTTCCCCTCTCTCCCTCTCCTCTTATCTCCTCCCGTCCACAACCCTCTGTCTCTCTGCCTCTATCTTACAGACTTTTCTTTTAACTAATTATGTTTCTTTTTTTTATTCTGAACTTAACTTTGAGAGCAATATAGACATACGTCTGAATTCTGTGGCAAATTTGTATTGCGAAAAGCTTCCCTTATCTATTATTTATCATTCGTGGAGAAGTGGCAAAAAAAGAATCGAAATATTTAACTGTTTATGTAGCAATTCCCCCTCCCCCCGTAGAACTACCAGTTAGAAATTACGAATCTTATTTACTTCATCCGTTCCTCTATTAATTTCCGGTACCTATGTTCTTTTTTTTTCTTCTTTTTTATCATTTTATAGACGGTAGGACTCCTTCGACGAGTGATCAGCTCGTCGCAAGGTCTCTACCTTGACGCCAACACAAACACAGAATAAACACGTATTCTTATCGTCGTCGTTGTACCCTTACGTTGAGTGTCACGTTCTAATTGCCCCCACCGTTGATCTACGTTGGTCTTCGGCCGCTGGCTGCTGGACTGCTTCTGGCGACGGCAGCTACAGCTGGCTTTACCCTGCTTTACTGCCTACTTTCACACCTCTGATCTTTATGGGGGATGGGTTTGTTTTGGGCGTCAGTAAACTGCTACCATCAGTTTACAGATTTATGGGAGGGATGAAGGATTGATAAGGGTGTAGCTATCGGGGTAGCTAGTTCCACCGGTAGAGCTGAGATTCGGTCCTCAGGCCGTTTGGCAGGGTCTCGCTCAGGAAGAGAAGTGGGAACTCCTGTTACTACACACACACAATTTGTTGCACCAGACACTTTATTAAACTCTTGTCCATAGTGGACCCCACTAACGCACTACATTGAATTTGCGTCCGCTGGGTTTGCGATCTTGAATCTCACTCCTTCCAATGATTTCTCTTTTAGAATTTGCGTCCGGATCGTTTGGGATTTTGAATAAGACTCCCCTTGCAGAATTTGCGTCCGAATAGTTTTCGATCTGTAGTAGACTCCTTGAATGTCTTCTCCTCCTAACCCTCGGGGTCGCCTCAGTCCACAAGTCAACTCCAGAAATTACGAGGATTGGTCATTTTAAAAAAAATGGGAGTACACTAATTAAGTATTCCCCCAATCCGTTTATGCATTACAGGGAATTTAGGCGCTAAAACTTAACGTAAAATCTGTCAGTAGCTTGACAAATGTTACGCTTGTCTTGGGGTTGTGAGACTACGCATCTTTGAGTTATGGGTTCAAAACTGTCACTTACTGTGTTCTCCAAGGATTCAGACAAGTAAAATTTTGTGTGACTTTCTAAAGAACCAAGCTGCCGGGGGTCTTCCTCTTTCGTTCTGCATCTGCCTTGACCAGTCGTTTTTTTATTGTCTTTTTCATTTGAGAGTTTGGGCTAAAACTCCTTCTTGAGGGGGAGAAATAGCCTACGTCCCTCTCGTCTATTTATTGTAGGTTATAAGTAAACCTAACCAAACATGTTAATTTACCCGGATCCAAACATTCTGCCAAATTAACTCGAGCTGGGATAGGCAGATCGGTTACAGTACCAAACATCCATGCCTTGTGTGAGATTCCAACCCACGATCCCGGCTACCGAACGAGCGGAGATAGTACATGTCTTAGACAGGTCGGGTACCGTGACCGGCAGTGTATAAGAATAATATATAAGAATTCAGTCCGTACCTCACAGGAAACAGATCCGAACCCACGATCCCGGCTTCCGAGCGAGCGAAGACAGTACATGCCTTAGACCGCGCGGCTACCGTGACTGGCAGTGTATAAGAATAATATATAAGAATTCAGTCCGTACCTCACAGGAAACATCCGAACCCACGGTCCCGGCTTCCGAGCGAGCGAAGACAGTACATACCTTAGACAGCTCGGGTACCGTGACCGGCACAACGGATCTGTTTAGGTATAAATACGGTTGTAAGTAAAATCCGAGAATTATTTCCTCAAATTTCCTTCCAAAAAAAAAACAGCAAAAATATTTCATATGAAAGATCATTCTTTCGTCTCGGAATCTGTATATCACATTTTATGCCATCTGTTGAAAGAAATGCTATACTAATAGAAGAAATTCTAACCGATCCCTTCAGCTTTGTCGATTCTATTGCAAGTTCTCCGAACCGATCGAATCGGTAATTGGATTTCAAAGGTTTAAAGCTTTGTCTCTCTCATAAGAGTATATTAGAGAACAAAAGAAACCTTATCATGAACATCCATTTTAAAAGTGAACGGAACCTGAGCCTTTATAAAAGGAGTTACAATTATATTTAGACAAGCTACAGATTAAAGTGGTTGTTTACAAAATCAGCAACCCTCCTGATCACCGAGCTTCACTTCATGAAGCTTCTCCTTGCTGAAACGAAACAAGGCTGCAGTAGGAACCCATCTCCCTTCTATCTAAAGCAGCTTTAACTTGATCCTCATTTCAGATTGATTTAACGATAAGAAACAGGAAATAATTTCAAAAGCCCAAGATCAAAGTCGTGTAAAGTCTGACCGGAAATTAATGTTGCGTCATACGTGATAAGATTTACATTTTTATGAATTTCAACTCTTGTTGAAAGTACATTACGTGATGCTGGTCACGTGAAATCAGATAAGGATACCGTTCACCAATCCTTTATCCATCTTTAAGCTGAAATGGCATTTAGGCTGATGTTCTGGGAACATAGATACTGTAGTGAGGGAATTGTACTATTCGTCCCGAAAACATTTGTAGCATTTCGCGTGGGATAATAAGCAAATTAAAATATTTATTTAGCTATATATTTAGAAATTATATTTTTCATAAGGTAATTATTTAACGACGGTTATTATCAGAATTCGCACACATAATCTAAGAATATAAGTAGAGTGAGGCAAGTTATTTTTTATCAAAATTGGTACAATAGTCAGTGCTTTAGACAAAATCATAGTCTTTACATATAACGAGATTTGTATGCATGTGGTTATTGTTTTGAGACTAAAAACCTAAACTCCATGGCCTGTAGCCCGCAAGTGAACTATACCGACCGAGCGACCGTCGCTTGTCGGAGAAGTTAGTAACAACTTTTGCGGATAGAGTGTGTGACGTGGTCAGCGCAACGCATCACAGCGGCCGTTAATCTCGGTTTTCTAGACCGGAGCCGCTATTTCCTTGAAATTGCTCCTCAATTATCCTCACGAGGCTGAGTGGACCCCGTTCCAGACTACAATATAAATTAATTGTTGAGCGTTTACAGGTAGTATCAACGCAATTCTTGTAGCTGCTCACGAACGAACGACCAGTCTTTTGTTTCAGTGTATCATGTGTCTTCCGCGAGTATTGATAATATTTTCATGCGGACATATAAACAAAATGGAGACGTAAGGCGGCAACCGCCCGCATTTACACACCATTTGATGACATTCCGAAGGAAAGGAATTATTTATAATCGAGATACACTGCAATATTGTCACATATTAATTGATATGGACTTCGGATTGATAATTGGATTTATTGAACACTTGTAAATACAAATAATTATAAAGCTATAGCTAATCTACGCGCTAAACAAAACACTGTAACACATGCTAAGTCTTCTTAGTTTACTGTCTTAACTAGTCGTTGCTTGGTAGCGGCCCCTTACAATCACCTCTTTTACTCAAGTCGTCGGCTCTCAACCATGTTACAACTTTGTCTCAAATGTCGAATTTCATCTAACTACCTTTAGGGGCTCTTAGCCGTAACTGGTCATCACTGGCTTATTAATTGACTGCTAAATTGCTGCTGGCCTTCGTCAGCATAGTGATTTAGAGTCAAAGTTACGTTACGACCGACGGTCAGTCGGCCAGTCTATCTTGGAGTAGAGCTCCTATCTGGGTCCCAAGACCAGATTTGTATTACTATCAAGACAGTTGCGAACTTGTTGAAATTGGGCTTCCTCTCTGAAGAAAGGACGGGTCAGTCGTTTACAATTACTGCTGGCCCTCGCCAGCTCAGTGATTCTCGGATTGAGTCCCGCGGGGCTATAACCGCAAGTTTTCGTTGTTAAATAAAATTATTGGTCTTGACTCTCAAGTGGTTTGTCGCAAAGACAAACTGATTAGCGGTAAACCGCCAGTCGTAAAGTAGTTTTAACTCTGACTCTGCTTAGACCGTCGCCTAGCGATATCTGTCCTGTTCTTTAAGCCGTTACCTAGCAGGGACGATATTTCAATTATCATGTCATCATATCTGAATTACGATAATGACATTTCTTCCCCATAATATTTTATTTTCGCAGCCGCAATGTGGTGACCTGAGCCATGTTTGTGACGACAGAATATATCATAATATAATTATACTCTCATTGAAGTAAAAATTATTAAATATTATTCTGCCCGTTTCCCATTGCACGGAACCAATGTAACAATCGTCTCTCGCTGCCTCCTTTTTGCCAGTTCAGTTCCTTCCTGTGGGTAGTTTATGTAGTTACAAGAATCGACTACAGATGTCCATAACTGTTGCAGCATGTTGAAGAAATGTCTTTATAGCCTTAGCATGAAGAATTCAACAGCTCAGTAAATTCCACTGTTAATAGTTCCTACTGCACAGGACAGTATGTAAAACAAGTAGGAAAGATGTTCATATTTTTACGGGTATCTACAAAAAATATAATATTTTATCGTTAATGACTACAGTCAACTATTAAGTAACACACTTCATGGAACAGAACTCATCTTAGGGGAGCTAATAGTGATTCAGCTATACTCTGTCTGAAGCATCTCTGTGGGTACGTCATACATTGAGTTGCCAACCTTACCGAAGAAAAACCCCTGTTTCTTCACGGAGATCTCCGTTATAGATATTTTGGTTCATAAAGTATGTTGAAAATCGTATCTAGTGACTTTTTAATGAGGATGTATTATTTTTTATTGCTAGTGGTGTAGGACTAAGTCCCTTGTAGGCCGCGCCATAGCTCAAGCGGTTAGTCGCTGGCTCCCTAACGCGGCGGACCGGGTTCGATCCCGGGTGTGGTCAAGTGGGATTCGGGGTGGACAAAGTGGCGCTGGTGTAAGTTTTTTCTCCGACTACTTCGGTTTCCCCTTGCCAATCTTCATTCCACAAATTGCTCCACAATCACCCTCAACTATCATCTGGGGCTGGTACAGTAGGCCAGAAGTGACCGAAGTACAAGGGACTTAACCCACCCCACTAGCAATAAAAAAAGTCCCTTGTACTGCGGCCACTTCTGGCCTATTGTACCAGCCCCAGATGACACGTGAGGGCGATTGTGGAATGAGCGACTAACCGCTTGAGCTATGACGCGGCCAAAAAGAAGTGCCAACAGCACGTGGTGTTCCCAAGCGGTCAACCATCCAAGTACTAACCACGCCCAATGTTGCTTAACTTCGGTGATCGGACGAGAACCGGTGTTTTCAACATGGTATGGCCGTTGGCGAGGGTATTTGCTCACGTAGTTATATAATGATGACGTAACCTCAAAGATATTTTTGACACAGTTTAGTCAATAATTCCTCTAGCGTATATTAATGTGTACCACTCGAAAATCCTAAGTTTGGATAGGAAGATGATATCAGAATTGTATAAAAACATGGGGAGGGGTTGTGTGCTGGCACAGTATAGGAACCTGTGGTGAGTTCTTGAGCCCGTGGTAATGAAATATTATGTTCCCATATATTATGTGGGGAATTTCCTGAGTAGGTGAGCAACTATCAGCTTCTCAAGGAATCTGTTGCTAGGAGTTACTCCTGTACCTACATAATAGTATAAGCGGCAGATTCATAATTGTAAAATACTGAAAGGTAAAAACAGTAAACCCTCACTAATCCGGTTCAAATTAATTCAGATTTAGGATAATCCGGATCGAAATATGGAAAATGAAAAATTCTGTTCACAGTCGAGTACCTTCTTTAAAAGACATGTGGGATTTAGGAGCAAAAAGAATTTACGACTAAGAGGACTTTACGGCTGTGTTGAGAGCAGCTTGAGAGACTGAAACCAGGCAAGAAAATATCCGAGATTGGCTTCAGCTGGATTTCAGCTTGTGAGAGAGGAATAAATAGCTGCAGTGATATTTTTATTTTAATCGGCATTACCTATAATGTTAAAATTTCCGTTTACTAAGTTCTTTTGTATTTTAGGGCTACCTTTCTCTTGATTAATCCGGATTATCAGTTAATCCTGATGACCCCCCTTTTTATCCAGATTAGCAAGCGTTTCCTGTCCACGTATTCATAAAACTACAGTGCTCTAACTTATTTACTTAAAATAAGAACTGTGAAGCCACAGAAACAGCCGTTCCTAGTTGACGGCTCTGAAACAACAGTCGTTTCTAAGCAACGGCCGAAAAAGAAACACTGGAACCTCCAGTCGTAAAGTAACTTCGACTTAAATTTGACTTTGATCTTAGTTCAGTTGTGAATCGGTGGCCAGCCGGAAACGTCGTGAGTACGGAAGCTGAAAATCTTCACTGTTAGAAACCGTTACCGGGAAACGAATATAAAGACACTGAAAATTGGAAAATTTTAATGTGTGCCCTAGTGACTTTTAAAGTATGGAGATTAGTAATGGTGCTTTAATTAATTGTAGTCACGTGTCATGTGTTAAAGTGGTCAATAGATCCAATATCCAATCCAAAACCCCGTCGAGAGCTACTCATACACGCGTCTATACGTAAAATCTCCCCCTAAGCTTAACACCTAATATAATCATAGTTTTAGATGTCGTATCAAAACTAATTATCTATAATATTATTTTCATATATTATGATATATATATGCTGGAGAAAACTACAGAAGCCCTTATTAACCATAGCTCCTACTGAGCCAAGCTTCGAAACCAGCACTTCCTATATCTGAAACCTTACAACTACTCCAACCTTCTCCATGTCAGCAATATGGGATTTATAACCACTTCATAGAACAAAGCATAAAAACACGCAATGCATTTTCCATGTTGTATGAGAAATTGCGCGTATGAAGTTACAGGCTGAATGTTACACTACAAAGAAATATTGACAACAAATGTACAGCTTTTCTCCCTTCGAAGTAAGGCCTGCTAAATATCTATACATAAGGTCACAATACGTGTTAGTGTTAGAGAACCCTCCACTTGATGTATTTCCCTTCAGCGCCTTGCGACGTGGGGGGTTGAAAGCCTAGTGTAGGCAGTAAGATGTAAGAAAAACTTACGCGGCCTTTTGTCGAATTGAGAAAAACAGCGGGTGGAGTGGAATAGTTTCGCTGGGGGATGGCGTCAGACTTTTCTGCAAGAATGTAACTGTATGAAAAATTGTTTTGAGATCCCCCCATGCCAACTCGCCACTCAGAAGAGAACCCAGAACATCTTCCACACAGAGGATCTCACATACGTCCATTAGGCCGAATATAATAGGCCGTAGAAATGGAAAAGTGAATCAACAAACATGGAGACGGATTCTAGAACGTTGTCTTCAACAGCCTGTTTATTTTCTTTTAACTCTGTCATAGTCAGTCTGGTTCAGGGGTGTACACTTTACGTACATGCATTTTTTTTATATGCATTATGTAGCACTATGCTACATGCCGGAAGGTCGTGGGTTCAAGTCCCGATGAAGTCATTGGATTCTTTTTTTCAATTGACCTAATCCTTCCAGCCGCACTATGATCCTGGGGTCGGCACAGCATCTAACAGAAATGAGTACTAGGAATCTTCCTGGGAGTAAAGGGCTGACAACCTCACCGCCATCTGTGAGCCGATTGTCTAGAAAATGTGGGAGCCTCGACGTCTCACAGCCGTATGGGCCTTCACGGCCTGTTATAAGGATAGCTTTACTTTTCAGAAGTTCTCAAATTTTAAATGCGGACGGATGGAAATTGCAATTTTCCTTTGCGAGACTGGAGAATAGTGTTACTTGAAAATAATCAATCAATTATGAAGCAGTCCTCCTCCGATTGAGCAGTAAGCATATCTGCACTTGACTCATATCCGATGCGCGAGCATACCGAGCATTTGTTAAGTCTTCTCAGTTTCTAAGATTTTTGACAAGTAGTGAAAAATTGTACTCTCTTGCAGTTCATCAATCAAATTTCTTCATGTTTTTGTATTCTTTAGGGCTCAGCTATGCAGAGGTGTGAGTGCAGATAATAAGGGTTGCTATGAATAATACATGCTTCTATTTAGGGGTGGGCTGACTCTGATTTTATCGAAAGCTTCGATATTCAATCGCAGATTGAATCGAATATGAGATCAATTTTAAGGCTAACATTATATATTTATACTTCAATAATTTATTTTGCTTATTACATTAATATTAATGATAAATAACGTTTTATATACTAATGCATCTTAGGCCCCTCTGAAGAACCACTGCTATCTTAAACTGATTCAGTTACTAAACCCACAATAGGCTTCACGCCTTTCCCAAAAATAGTAAAGGTAAACAAGAAGTTCTGTGATGAAAGTAATCGTCCACTTCACTTTCATACGAGAAAGAACGCGAAAAGAAAATAGAATTAAAGGCGACACACAGACACACAGACAATGAGGCGAATCATAAGCCTTATAAAAATTTAGCGGAAATACACAGAAACAGAGGAGTACACAGAGAGATGGACAGAAACGAACGGAGACAGAGATAGACAGCAAGATGATGTCATAAGCCTCCTTTAATTTTTTACAAAAATGAGGAAATTAGGATAAAAGTTACGGTTGTCCCCGTGCTTAATTAATTAAGCACTAAGTCACGGAGATGTATGGCGGAGTGGAGAGATAGCTGCACGATTCTTGACCTCGACACTGGATGGAAGTTGACTTCAAAACTCTGGCCTCTTTACCCTGGAGAAAGAGTTCCCTGTAACCTTCAGATAGGAGGCTGGATGGGTTCCAGCGCCTGTTTGGACAACGTAGAAAAGAATAAAAATTCTGTTGTCCTTACCGTGAATCGAACGCCGGTCATCCAACCCGTATCCCATCACTATACTGACTGAGCTATCAAAGTTACTTTCATAATTAAGTTTAATTACTGAACCCACAACGCACATTACGGCTTTTGCAAGAACAGTTACTTCCTTCTGTTTCGTCTCCGTGGTTTGGGAAGCAAGGTATCCCTGTAACAGACCGTGGAGGCCCATAAGTCTGTAAGACGTCAAGGCGCCCATATTTTCTAGACAGCCCACTCACAGAAGACCGTGAGGGTTTCAACATTAAGCGCCGGCCGCTCTGTACCCCAAGAAATATTCCTAGTACTTATTTCTGTTAGAGGCTGAGTCGACTTCAGGGCCATGGTGCCGCTGGAAGAAAAAACATAGTGACTTCATTGGGAATCGAACCCGCGACCTTCAGGCTTGTAGCATAGTGCCTAAACCAACTACGCTACCACCTGATGCCTCAGAATATTTAAAATAGACTCCTGAAAGGAAGTTGACACTGTATGTGGTTTCCAGAAGTTGTTGGTAACCAGAATCTGCGAGTTCGAGCCAAGTGCATTTATCTGAAATCCTGATCACCCCTGCTCGTATATTCAGCAAATATGGCCTCTCTGTCACAACGCTAATGCATTGCTCGTCCATCTTCCTAAATCGAATTGTCATTACTTCTCCCCTCGAAATGTCTTCCATGCGGATTCGTCATTACTCTGCAAGACAGTAAATAACATCATTTCACAGTGCCGGGAGATGCATACATTTGAGAGAGAACGCACATCAGACCAGTGCATTAGTGTCACGTCATTGGTTATTGTCGTACAGTATTTCGTGCTGCACACGGTTTCAGTGTAACTCGAATGAAGAATGTATGGCCTGTAGTCCGCAAGCGAATTATACCGACCGAGCGACCGCCGCTTGTCAGCGAAGTTAGTGCCAACTTTAGCGGATAGAGGGTGTCGCGTGGTCAGCACAACGAATTCCCACGACCGTTAATCTCGGATTTCTAGACCGGAGCCGCTATTTCCTTGAAATATCTCCTCACTTATCCTCACGAGGCTGAGTGAATCCCATTCCAAACCCAATACTTCTCAGAAAAAATCTGGTAGCGCTGGGAATCGAACCCGGACCTCTGGATCTGTAGCCAGGAACTCTGACCACTAGACCACAGAGGCGGTCGAATGTGTACCAGTTCTTACTTTACACGGTTTTAATTCTCATTTTAACACGATTACGCTATCAGTAACGGGCAATATGGCGAGGACTGAGTCTTGGTGAAGACCCTAGAAGCTGCGCGTAGATGACTGAGCGGAGGGATGGTATAAAATTGGAAATGAATGCATTCTTCAAAGAGAATTATAAACTAAGAAAATTATTTTACATGAATAAATGTTTATATGTTGAGGAGAATATTTGGACAGAAGAGAGATGAAGTGACAGGAGGTTGGAGAAAACTGAATAATAAGGAGCTCCATAACTTGAACTCTTCTCCAAGTACATGTATAATAGAGTCAATGAGAATGAAATGGGCAGGGCATGTAGCACGAATGGAGTGAAGACGAATGCATATATGATATTGGCGGGAAAGCCAGAAGGAAAGAACCACTAGGAAGACCAAGATGTAGTGGGGATTGATAATATTAAAATGGATCTTAGAGAATTAGGATAGGATGTTATGGAGTGGATTGACCTGCCTCAAAATAGGGACCACTGGAGGGCTCTTGTGAACGTGGTAATGAACTTGAGGGTTCCATAAAATGCTAGGAAGTTCTTGAGTAGCTGCACAATTGACGGCTTCTCAAGAAGGGCTCAGCTCCGTGAGTGAGTGATGTTGTCGGTTGGCTTACCCCCTTCAGGTAACCTTCAATTTTCCTTCAGTAATCACGGAGAATTATGTCTATTTACGCGTTTCTATTTCACGCGATGATTTTAGGGGATAGCATCTTCCGGGTGAATCGAGAATTGATGATGCAGGCGGAAACTGGGACCAACTAAAAGTAGTCAAGAGCCTTGTCAGTTCCGGGATATTTATTTTAATACCGACTATTTACGTCACTCTTGTAGTACTTAACGTAAATATAGACCATTTGTTTTGGAAACGCATATTCTGCTAGCCTGGATCATCCTGTCTTCCCTTACCTCAAGTTTATTTGTAATTCATTTCTTCTGAGTAGAGTCCATCCACTCTATGAACAAGGTTACGTCATACTTTGTATAGCCAACCTTACGTAAGAAAAGTCCTTCGTGTATCAGAATTTCCCAGCGGTGTATCAATAGAAGAATTATGTTGAAAATAAAATGTGGTTACTTTCTAATGATGACATAACGGGCTACGTCATTATCTGACGGTGACGCACACTTGTTCCTATAGCAGATGGAGTATAAGTTAGTTTATATATGGTTTAATGACTGGATGATAATGAACAGAAGTGAGCGTGGTATAATACATATAAGGGACTATCCCGTATTTATTTGAAGGGATTAAGGAGGCTAAAGGCCGGGCCATAGCTCAAGCGGTTGGTCACTGGATTACCACCACGGTGGCCCGGGTTCGATTCCGTGTCTGGTCAAGTGGGATTTGTGGTGGACAAAGTGGCGCTGGGGCAGGTTTTCTCCGAGTACTTCGGTTTCTCCTGCCAATCTTCATTCCACCAATTGCTCCACAATCACCCTCACCTATCAACTGGGGCTGGTACAATAGGCCAGAAGTGGCCGCAGTACAAGGGACTTAGTCCCACCCCACTAGCAATAAAAAAGGAGGCTAAAGCTGTCCCTATGCTTAATTAAGCATCACGCCGTGGAGACGCATAGGCGAGAGGAGCTATAGTGTCATACATAATTAATCTTGGTATTAGATGATGGTGTGTGGTCAGCATCACGTCCCGGCCACTTTAGCAGCCGGGAAAGATGCCCGGTAGCATTATGTTTACTTGATGGCCCCGGGTTCATGCCTGACAAAAAGATCTGTGTTTTCTGATATAAAATAGAAAATGATTAAGTACAAATATATTACAATTTTAAATTGAGCATCATGCATTCAGAAATTAATTTCCGACAGAAATGGAATTAGTCCCCGGGGTGCGATATAATTTTAGGGCGCGATGTTCTTCTTTTAACTTTCCTTAACCCGCTCCCCAATTTCTTTGATGGCGAGGAAACTGACGTCATAATGGTTACCAAGGTGATGTGTGTCACTTGGTCTTTGATACTGTAATTTCTAGGATATGCAAATACGGAAGTTAATTTCATGAACAGAATTCTAAAACAGGAGAATAAATAATGGATAACGTGTTGTCAGAAACCAAATTAGTATCAGTCGCAAGTAAATTCATGTAAATACAGATTATTTTTAAAGATAACTAATTAACTTCTTTGAAACCAGACACTTATTAAGTCAGTAAAGAAATTTCACACCTAAATCGCGATCTAGAGATACCGCTCAATATTTGAATTTGGTAATTGATCAAAATCCTAACTGATGTGTTGTTTGAGTTTCTTCAGTCCCTCCAGGCAAATGCTGGGATAGTATCCCATTTAGACTAAGACCGCCGCTTGCTTCAAAATCCTTTCCAATTCATCAGTCATTCTGCCGTTCTATGCTATCGTCACGTGTTTTACTGACTTGTAGAAGGGGTTTGGGATTGGAGAATACATTTACTGGACACTCACCAGTCGTAACTACAATTAATTATGAGCCGTATCCACAAAATAAGTTCCGTTTGCAAATATTGCCGCTGTAGCGCTGCGGTCACTATGGTGCGCATGCGCGCAGAGTGTGTTGGTCCTTTTAGAAGCCACGGACGCCATTTACAGACAATCGAACACTCTAAAGCTCACTATAATTATAACACATAAAGTCTTCAACGTCTGCTTGCTTAGTCGTTGCTTGGTAACGGATCTTATCTCATTAACACTTCAGCTATTAAATACTTAGATACTGAGTCTGAGTCTATATTACGACCGACGGTCATTCGGCCAGTCTGTCTTGTCATTAAGGACTCATCTTGGGGCTTAGACCAGATTTTTATTACTGCCAGACAGTTGCGGGTTTGTTGATGTAGGGCGCTCTCCCTGACGAGACGATGGGTCCGTCCTTTACAATTGCTGCTGGCCCTCGCTAGCGCAGTCATTCTCGGGTCCGACTCCCGTGGGACTCGTGACCATAATTTACTGTCTCAGATTTGAGACCTCCCTTTTCTTCGCCTCCTACGACTCAGGGCTACGACCCCGCCTCCACACGGGAGTACTCCAATATTGACCAATGCACTGCCAGACAGCCGAATAGATATCGTCACCACTAAGGATTCCGTTGTGATTCTTCATGAATTTTATGTTAAATAGGGGCAACGTTTTGATTTATACAAGCGTGTTCGTTTCCGTTGAAACGTGTTTTAGTTAGCCGTTGTGTAGCAATGGACATCTCTGCTGTGTTTCTCTAACTGCATACTTCCGGCGTTTACGCGTCATGTCACACTACGTAATCTAGGTACATCCAGTCATGACGGCGATGTGAGGTAACTTGCAAAGATAACAGTACAACGTAGGTCAGTGTAGACATACACGTACATCCGTGCCCGAAGCTGGAGTCCAAAACCAAAGGCAAACGATAGGGAAACTTTTTAAGACGGCGAGTATAGTTGGCAGCACTGTGTGACAACTGCCACGCTCGAGTTTGTCATTCGGATTGTGATGTTAGTGTGGACTGAAGCTCAACCCAAGGGCCTTCCAGTGTTTTCCAGGAATTTTCTGGAAGGTATTCTTATCGGTCCTACTGCAGGCAGCTGCTGGACACAGCAGTGGACAGGTTGACAGACACACAGACAGAAGGAAAAAGGAACAGACAGAGGAAGAGAAGAAAAAGAATAAAATAAAAAAGGACATGTATAAAGAATACTCTCTTCTGTGTGATATGACATTATTTAATCCGGTAAACGTTCACTGACGTTTCGAAATAATTTACTGCCTCCATCTTCAGGTCAGAAAAGTAATGCAAACAAACAATCCACAAATAGAGAGAAGCACTCGAGGGAAATCTGGTTCATATATAAGGTTGGAAAGAAAAATAAAGAGAAAAATAATTAGTGATGGCCCTAAATTGGGCCATATTCTCAAAATGAGAAATGGAAGAAGGCGGGAGAACGTGGCGCTAGTGGCCGAAGATGGTCTAGACTAAAACGGGGTCTGTAGGCAGTACTATGGGCTCCTCCGCCCTTTTCAGGGCCAGCGCTGGTTTCTCTTCTCCCCTCTCCTATCCCTTCCCTCTGGGCTCGTTTCCAGGCATGTAACTGAAGGCCGGATTTCCTCGCCCGTCTACTTCTACTTTACTGTAAGGCCAAGTCCGTTACAGATAACGTAAGAGCCGAGCTAACGGCTGGACTGGAGGTTCCTACTGGCGTGGCTACGAAGAGTACAGAATTTTGGACTTTAACGCCGTGTAGTTCCGTGAGATCGAGGAAGGAACATAGAGTGAAGGTGTTTGAGAACAGGGTGTTGAGAATATTTGGACCGAAGAGAGAGGAAGTGACAGGAGGTTGGAGAAAACTGCATCATGAGGAGCTTCATAACTTGTACTCTTCTCCAAGTATAATTAGAATGATCAAGTCAAGGAAGATGAGGTGGACAGGTCATGTAGCACGAATGGGCGAGAAGAAGAATGCATATAGGATATTGGTTGGAAAGCCAGAAGGAAGGAGACAACTGGGAAGATCAAGACGTAGGTGGGAGAACAATATTAAAATGGACCTTAGAGAGATAGAATGAGATGGATTTGATTGATCTGGCTCAGGATAGGGACCAGTGTAGGGCTCTCGTGAACACGGTAATGAACCTTCGGGTTCCATAAAATGCTGGGAAATTCTAGAGTAGCTGCAGAATTGGCGGCTCCTCAAGAAGGGCCCAGCTCCATGAGTAAGTAAGTAAGTAGTTTCGGGAGAACCCAACGTTTCAGAGGAACGTACCGCCTCTACAGGATCGAAGATGAAGCCTTATCGTCAGTCACAACGTGACTTACTCCTGCGGTTGCTTAGTGCTTGCTGGTTGCTTGCTTTCATTACTCTTCGACCATGAAAATGGTGGCATTGCTTTCCTCTCAACCTTCGGTAAACCTCTACCAGAATACACGGTGTCATATCTCAGAAGTCCTCTTCACACTAACCGCTGTGAGAACATCAAATCCAACGCACTCGTAGCCTGGATACAGTTTGTTTGAATCATGCAGGCATTCCCTGCCAGATGAGGCGTAAAGGGTTTCGAGGGGGTGCTGAGAGTTTTGGGGGGTTGAGAGGGAAATATTCATGAAGCCATGATGGTCAGTTTTGTATGAAGAATGGTCCTTATTACTGGGGTAACCCGCGCACTCATCTAAAGAGTGCTACAGAACAGTCAGTGTGCATGTTTGTTCGAAGTTTATTTATTCATGTACTAACCAGTGGCGGAGCATGGCTTTTTCAGAGTTTCACCAAATCCCGAGGCAGAAGGATATCTTGAAAAATTTTTTGTAGTTTACTGTATTCACCCGGCTACACAGCGATGCAAATCTGAGATTAAAATTAGTAAAATTATGGAATAAAAAAAGGGACAGGAAATATAAATTGTGGAAAAAAGAACTTCTGAGTTTATCTCTTTCTGTGAGCCTTGTAGTTCAGTCTTATGCGACTTTTTTCCAGTGACAAATTCTGTCGCAATCACAAAACTTCCGACTGTCTTTAACTTCTCGGATAATTTTTTTACTAGGTTGTCGTTCATTATACCTTAAATTGTCTTCTGTATCTGCGAGCCGCATAGGAAAATATAGACTTTCAGAGCAGAGAAACGCAGCTCGACAAACGCACGCAAAACACTGAAGTGTGTTAATATAATTTGTTTACATTTCGCCAACGTAATGGCTTCAAATATCATGCATTCCCTTATCTCCTCATGCCTTTAATACGATTTATCTCTTTTAACTGCGCCTGCGCTCACCAACGGCTAGCGTAAGCGTGAAGGAACTGCCTAACAACGCCTGTGATTGGCTCGCTGGTGGTAGCAAGTGAAGCCATCTGCGAGCGAATGCAATAGTAAGTCACAACGACTTGCACTGCTAGCATGAACACTACGCCACTGGAGTTAACCAAACATATAGTGGCTCCAGCGATACTACAGTTTGAAAATATTATCGGTAGAGGGCATTCTGATCAGTCGTTACAATCTCGGATCATTAATTTCTCATCTATGTATGAAAATCCATCTTTAAAACCAGGGATGATTTAATGTTTCTGTGTGGAGGGTCCTGCAGTTCTGAAATTGGCCTGTAAGGGAATGAGATAGATAAATATATTTGTAATATATAAAAGGTAAATTGATCGCTGTGGAAACTGCGGACAGGAAAAAGGATAACCAGAAAAATGTGAGTAGATATTCACTAAAATTAGCATCGTTCGTGTCTGTGTAATCTGTTCTATGTATGTCCCGTTTTATCCGCTAAGTAACTTACTTCATTTAAAGATGCTATTTCAGCTGAAGACGTACATATCTTATGGGGTGTAACGCCGTGTAGTCTGTTGAAAAATAGCCCATGTTTCGGAGGAATATTTCGCCTCCGTCTGCTCTACTGACCCTGCTTGCTATCTACTTCTTGCTTCACTTTCCTTCTGCCCTGAAGAAAGAGGCGATATATGCCTCAGAAATATCAGTTGACTTTCAACAGACCACACGGCGTTATATCCCAGAATACAGATATCTTCATAACCACCGGTGTCAAAACCTCAAATTCTGCTCTGTTTTAACTCTTTGTGGGATAAAATGCGAGTCAGTATGGATCGTATTAATTTATTTTTATTTCGCTTAGTGGGGGGTGGAGTCCAACTGGGTCCACTCGGCTTGGCGGTCACTGATTGACCTATTGTAGCCTGCCCCGGGTGATTATGATGATGGAGAATTTGGTGGAATGAAGATTGTCAGGGGAAACCGAAGTAATCTGAGAAAACCCACCCCAGCGCCACTTTGTCCACCACAAATCCCACTTTACCGGACCCGGGATCGAACCCGGGCCGCCGCGGTGGGAAGCCAGCGTCTAACCGCTTGAGCTATGGCACGGCCCTAGTATGGATCATATAGTAACTGCCGTGACCTATTTCAGTGCACCATATTAGAGATGAAATTTGGAAGTGAAGAAAAATAAGAAAATATCTAGATGCACTAACCTTACTGACATCTAAACCGAATAAAACCGGAGCCCCTTTTTCGCAGGGTCGCCAGGGGCTCAGGGTCTCCTAGCTAACAGAACTAGACACGGACAGACACCGACGCTCGGTTCCCGTGCTCTCCCTCTGAAACGGAGCTGTTTACTGTGCCTGTAAAATGTCATAATAGTCGTTTCTCAAACTACAGCTGTAGGGATAAATTCACAAGCCTACATTGCAGTAAATTTCTTTTAATGTGTGTTTGTCACTTTCCCAGGATTTTATGAAGAATCTGCATAGTTCTGAACTAGAACGTCGACCTAGTTCTGAGCTGGAACGTCTGCCTAGTTCTGAGCTGGAACGTCTGCCTAGTCCTGAACTGGGAATCTGTCTAATTCTGAAATGGAGCGCCTGTCTAGGACTGAAATTGAGAGTCTACCTAATTCTGAAATGGAGCGTCTGTTTAGTTCTGAACTTGGACGTCTGCCTAGTTCTTAACTGGAGCATCTTCCAAATTCTGAAACGGAGAGCATGTTTATTTCTGAACTGGAAGGTCTGCCTAGTTCTGAGCTCTAACGTTGCCTAGTCCTGAACTGGGCATCTATCTAATTCTGAAATGGAGCGCCTGTTTAGTTCTGAACGTGTAGGTCTGCCTAGTTCTTAACTGGAGCATCTTCCAAATTCTGAAACTGAGAGCATGTTTATTTCTGAACTGGAAGGTCTGTCTAGTTCTGAACTGGGGCATCTTCCTAATCTGAAACGGAGCGTCTGTCTAGTTCTGAATTGAAGCGTGTGCCTAGTTCTGAACTGGATAGTATGCCTAATTCTCAAACGGAACGTCTGTCTAGTTCTGAACTGAAGCGCGTGCCTAGTTCTGAACTGGATAGTCTGACTAATTCTGAAATGGAGCGTCTGTCTAGTTCTGAATTGGATAGTATGCCTAATTCTCAAACGGAACGTCTGTCTAGTTCTGAACTGAAGCGCGTGCCTAGTTCTGAACTGGATAGTCCACCTAATTCTGAAATGGAGCGTTTGCCTGGTACCTCGACGCACGCGCAGATAATCATAAACCATCTCCTCTTTCCTATAACATTATAGTACTTACCTTGTTAGCTTCCATGTCGGAGTGACCCTCAGATGTCACGTAACTTTATAATAGTTACGGTGAGTGAGCCATTTCCTCTTCTACATGTCACATTGCTTGCGAACTTCTAACCCACCCCTCTGTGCATCTACTGCCTACATGTTATGCGTCTTCCACCCCCTCTAGCAACGTTTCTTTCGAGTTAAAACTTATTTTATATCCGGAACACATCCTGTCTAAGAATGAGCAAATATAACAGAAGTGAGGTTAGGGTTGGCATCTTGCTCAGAAAGAAAAAGAGAGACATTAGACACAGTTGACTGGTTCAACTATTGGTCTCTTTCTATCTACCCTTCGTGATCGTTGTAGCATTAGCGCCCCATCCCTTTCGATTCCTCTACTCCCCCTCCCCCCATTATGATCGTGTCTTTCACTTCCTCATTCCACCCTTTTTCCCCCTTCCGACTTCCTTCAATTTAGCTTTGTTTCGTCTTCTTCCGAAATTCCTTTCTCTCATGCCTCTCTTCTCCGGTTATTTCCGTGTCAACTGCCCACAGAAATGCCCGAAAACTGTGATCACAAAAATACACACTCATATGATGTTGAAACCACTGACTCGAGTTGTAACCGAACAGGTTAGTGTAGCGGTAATGCTCTGGGATTGTATTTGGGAGATGCTAAGGCTCGGCGAGGAGCCGGGCTCGGATTAATTTCACCACACACGCACGAGTTTGGCTCATTGGAACCCGAGCCGAGTCGGACTCGTACGCATGTGGGCCCCCTAACCTAGAATCTTGGCTCGGACACCATCTATTGTGACTGACGTTTCCGTGTCTTTCCTCAGTCCCTCCAAGCATTCGTTGGCGTAGTAACCTTATTAGGCCACGAATGTTTCCTTTCGGATCCTTTCCCATTAATTATTCATCGTACCATATGACGCTATTCCAGATAGGAAAGCCGGTTTTTTCAGGCCGAGACCTAAACCGAGGACCTCCTGAATATGAAGCACTTCCTGCCTGGCTCTTCGGGCATCTAACACCTGGTCTAGTTATTGTACTAACAGAGTCGCAATAACTCTTAGATGAATCTTACTTACTTACTCACGGAGCTGAGCCCTTCTGGAGGAGCCGCCAATTCTGCAGCTACTCAAGATTATCTCAGCATTTTATGGAACCCGAAGGTTCATCACCGTGTTCACAAGAGCCCTACACTGGTCCCTATCCTGAGCCAGATCTATCCAATCCATACCATCCCATCCGATCTCTCTAAGATCCATTCTAATATTGTCCACCCATCTACGCCTTGGTCTTCCCTGTGGTCTCTTTCCATCTGGCTTTCCTACCAATATCCTATACGCGTTCCTCGTCTCCCCCATTCGTGCTACATGACCTGCCCACCTCATTCTCCTTGACTTTATCATTCTAATTATACTTGGAGAAGAGTACAAGGTAAATGTAAAAAACATAAAGTTGTCCCTGTGGTAATTAAGCACTACGCCCATATTGTCTTGACCTCGGAACTAGTTGAAGATGAGTGGTCAGCTTCACGTCCTGGCCGCTTTACCCCCGTGGAAAGAGCCCCAGGTACCCATTCGATATAAGGCTGGGTGAGCACCAGTGCCGGTCTGGATGATGTGGAGAAGAGAAAATTCTTGACCCTACCGTTTCTTTTATTGCTAGTGGGGTGGGACTAAGTCCCTTGTACTGCGGTCACTTCTGGCCTATTGTACCAGCCCCAGATGATAGGTGAGGGTGATTGTGGAGCAGTTGGTGGAATAAAGATTGGCAGGAGAAACCGAAGTACTTGGAGAAAACCTGCCCCAGCGCCACTTTGCCCACCACAAATCCAACTTCACCAGACACGGGATCGAACCCCGGCCGCCGCGGTGGGAAGCCAGCGAGTAACCGCTTGAGCTATGGCGTTACGCGAACTCTGACCCCTCGGTCTTCCAGCCCGTAGCCAGTCGCTATACCGACTGAGCTATCCCGGCTCATTCTCACAGATGAATGGAGAGTTTCAAGCATTTTTATTTTATCTTTGTTGTTCAGTGTTATTATCAGATTTCAGACCGGTCCTGTTCTTGGTCTGTTGGAGTGATCTATTGTTGTGTTCAAAGAGATATTTTCCCTTGTGTTTATGCTGACAGTCTGACATCACACCGACTCAGTACAATTAATCATTACACAAAATAGCGATAACGGATTCCTCGTGTCATGTGACACAACTAATGGGAGGGGAATAAAAAATACGAAACGTCGTTCATCAGAGAACTTTAACTAAGATGAAAAGTTCATTGTTGTTCTCAAAGAAGAGGCGTGTAGGTTCAACGCGAAGAGAGAGTTACTGATAAATAGAAGGAAGCTTATCACTTGTTATCATTTTGACATTCTCACATCCGTAATTAGGAAGAATACCGTCACTTGAGATAAATATTACCTTCGTTTCGGAGGAACATATTACCTCCATCTTCAGGGAATAAGATTAAACATAACACCAAAATTCGCTCAGGATCTGACGCATTGTAATATGTACAAGTTTACACATGCTTCGGAGGAGTTTTATGCTACCAGCTTCATAGTCATCGCCCCGAAGACATCAAATCTGATAAAATTATTGTAAATGTGAAAGCTACTGTATGAAATAAGGGGCAAGCAGTAGCGTAATTGGTTGAGGCATTATGTTACAAACCGGAACGTCGCAGGTTCGATCCCCGATATCATTGGATATTTTTCAATTGACCTAATCCTTCCAGCCGCACTATGGCCCTGGGGTCGACTCAGCCTCTAACAGAAATGAGTATCAGGAATCTTCCTGGGGGTAAAGTGCGGCCGGCGCGTAAGGCTGAAAACCTTACCGCCATCTGTGAGCCGACTGTCTAGAAAATGTGGGAGCCTCGACGTCTCACAACCCTATGGGCCTCCATGAACTGTTACAGGGATAGCTTAATTTTTTTTCACTGTATGAATTAAACTTTTGCGTAATAAAATGGAGAAAATTTACTTTGCTTGCTGTTACCTCTTTCTGGTTAATCGCGTGGATTATAATTCGTTCCTGAGGATGGAGGCAGTATGTTGCTCCGAAACGTCAGTGAACTTATCCAGAGCAGGGAGAGCCAGAAACGCTATTTATTGTATGGAATACATGGAAACCCCTAAGAATTTTTTGTTTTACTTTTTTGTTTCTCAGCTCTCTCTCTCCTTCCTTTGTTTTTATTTTATTTTCTTGTTGGAAAATCCGGATAGGTTTCTCTCAGAGGGTGACGGGGTGTATATCCTGCGTCTCCCAGGACCAGTAATGCTGAAGACACCCAGATAGGATCTGGAACAGATGTGAACAGAAACTAGGATAAGTTTATCGATCCGTTAGTGAGAGTTCAGTGCAACCTACGGCTTTCAGACGAGTTGTATATACACGTATCTTTCTGTGGTTTATTTTAAGACACTCTCTGTATTTCAGACTCTGCAGCGTCGAAGCGGACGGCGGCATTTTTTAAAATGTGTTGTAATCTCTATAAGACATTGCAAAATTGAACTACAGAGAATCAAGTCCATAGAATTAATTTGTTTTTGTGGCAATAAATGCATTAAAATAATGTAATTTTGTGTTTAAAATTAAAAATAAAATTTAGAAGCGTTCAAATTACGAACGTAACTGTAAATATGGAGTATAGGACCCAGGTTTATATGGCACTTTTACTCAAAATATCTTCAGAAATGAGCTCCATAAGTGGCGGTAACTCCTCGTGAAACACCCTGTATAATGTTTTTTGGATGATGATTTGAAAAGTCTATAGAATGAGTCACTCTTTAATTGACTGAGGTAAATTTCCGGAATTTACTGAGAGAGGCTAAGAAAGACCATAAAATGTGTCCCAGTCTCGAAACAAGGACTTCATGAGCACGAATCTCGAGCGTTACCGCCACGTTAATCTTCTGGGTTATGCCACCGTATAGTCTAATTAGTGGTAAATGATAAATGATAAAACTCCGTCTCAAGTGCAAACAATATATTTTGTATCTTTGATATTGTTCCCCTACACTACACGTTTCGGCCTCAGACGGCCATCATCAGGTGTATAACACTAACTAAAACTAAAGATTTTATTATAGTGCTATTACAACAAAGTCAAAATTAACGTGTGTAAGATAAAATAATCTACAAACCAGACAGTTATCAACGAAGTGAAGTTGATAATAACAAGGAAAGTGTTTTAAATGTTAAATTTTGAGCCGGGTGCAGTGTGACAGCGACGTGAGTGTTATACACCTGATGATGGCCGTCTGAGGCCGAAACATGTAGTGTAGGGGAACAAGATCAAAGACACAAAATATATTGTTTGCACTTGAGACGGAGTTTTATCATTGTATCATTTATCGTATGGAGTGCAACAGGATGCTTAAATATAATATTCTAATTAGTGGTATTGACGTTTCGGTGGATCATATTGCCTCCATCTTTAAATAAGAGAAACGGGTTTCTCCGAAACGTTGGTACTTATCTATTAAAGTGTACGGTATCATATCTTACACAACGATAATCTTTTCTTTTATATTTAGATTCCCTTTGGGTGACTTTTGTTTTCCCCTGCCCATTGATAAATGCTTCCTTTCCTTCAACTATCGTGTGACTTCAGTTTCAACTGTGTTAAAAGTGAAGCTATCCTTGTAACAGGCCGTGGAGGCCCATAGGGTTGTGAGACATCGAGGCCCCCACATTTTCTAGACAATCGGCTCATAGATGGCGGTGAGGTTGTCAGCCTTAAGCACCGGCCGACCTTTATCCCCCAGGGAGATTCCTGGTACTCATTTCTGTTAGAGGCTGAGTCGCCCACAAGGCCATAGTGCGGCTGGAAGGATTAGGTCAATTTTAGAATCCAATAGCATTATCGGGAATCGAACATGCGAACTTCCGGCTTGTAGCATAGAGGCACCCCCCGCCCTCCTTTTTACACAGTGATAAACAATTTTAAGCTTGAAGAGTGCTATCAGTCTTGGATGTGACGCCACCTGGCCCGGTAAGCATTCGCCGACTTTTCGAAGTTACAATATTAATGGTCAAAAACTTTAGGTAGTGGGTTATTCCTAAACGTCGATGGATTTCTAACTGCCTATATGGCTTCATATCCCGAAAGATTGTTAGTAATAGTCGTAATGGCCATTGCGAAAATCTGGGATCAAAAAATGTTGAATCTCTCTCTGCCTCGCAGATGTATATATGTATATGTTGTGTGTGCCTCTGGAGCTGCGGCAATGTGCGGAGAGGCAAGCGCGAGAAGACATCTTGACAGCAGCAGTTAAGCGACAGTTGGAAATACAGGAAGGAGGCTGCAGCAGACAGGGGACCCAGATATTACTCCCTCTCTATGATTGATCGGTGTGTCTCTGCGGGGTCTCTATATGAAAATACTTCAGCTACCAGACGCAACTACATATAAGCTTTATCTATATCGAAGATTCACAGAATCACTTCAAGATAAAAGCCTCGAAGCGCATTTCAGAGCATTAACTTCAGCGTGTGACGTAAACAGAGACTTTAATTTATTTTATTTTCTCTCTATTTTAAGACTACAGTCTCTTTTGGGTGTAATACCTGACTTTTCGAAGGAATATTACGCCTCAATCTTCAGGGTCCAAAAGTAAATTAAGTGAGAAAGCAACAGAAGGAGACAACAAGAAATAAGCAGTTCTTTTTTTTTTACTTGAGACTTGACTGTTAAAATAGAGACGATATGTTCCTCCGGAAAGTGGAGCTGTCTCCAAACTACACGGCGTCACACGTCAGAAGACCATATTGTTTGTAGCAAGCGTCAAAAGTATCTCAAAACCAAGAATCCTATCCTGTCCTTCGTATAAATAGCTTTACTTCATATATTTTGTAGAATAAAACGTTAAGATAAGGTTTTTCATGCCCCTAATTCATTAAGCATCTCGCCATGAAGGTAAGAAGGTAAAGCTGTCCTTGTACCAGGACGTGGAGGCCCATAGGATTAGAGACGTCGAGGCTCCCACATTTTCTTATCAATCGGTTCACCAATGGCGGTGAGGTTGTCAGCCTTACTCGCCGGCCACCCTTCACCCCCAGGAAGATTCTTGGTACTCATTTGTGTTAGAGATTGAGTCTACCCCAGGGTCATAGTGCGACTGAAAAGGATTAAGTCAGTTGCAAAAATTAAATGACCTCATCGGGAATCAAACCCCCGACATTCCGGCTTGTAGTATAGTGCCTCAATCAACTACGCTACTGCATGTCCCATGAAGACGTTTGGGAAATTGGAGTTACAGCTCCACCGTTCTTGAATTTGGTATTAGATGAAGGTGAGTGGTTAGCTTCGCGCCCTGGCACCATTCCCCCCGGGAGAAGAACCCACGGCTCTCATTGGACAGGAACTCTGCGAGTCCCAGAGCTGCTCTGAACACTGTATCTTGTCCCTACTTCGAATCAAACCCCGGCCACCCAAGTTGTAGCCCGTCACTATATTGACTGAGCTATCCCTACCCCATATTCTAATATAATAAATGTTATGTTTCCTTACTCTGTAACTATCCAGGTGCCGGCTCAGATATGAAACCCCACACTTAAAGAGCTAGGTTGTGATAATGTGCTGCCTGATTAGGGCTATCGCATTTCAAATAGATGAATATCGGACAATGGTGGAGTAGTGGTTAGTAGAAGGGAAAAACGAAATAAACTCGGAGGAATATCCTGCCCTGGTCCTACTTCATCCACTTCGAATGCAATCGGACTGGAACCCGAGTCTCCAAACTGAGAAGTCACCAGTAAATCTTGTAGGAACATGGAAATTGGAATTACAATTTTCTACCTCTGACGCATACAAATTTATGGTCGATTCTTTCAAGGAGAAATTCACAGAATGTAAAAATAAGTTAACGGATTTTAAATAAAGGTTTGGTGATTTTATTTAAAATGCTAAACAAAACTGTTTTGCATAAATTTTCCGATATCCATGCATAAGATCGTTATATCGTAGCACAGGGAATCCATAATGGTATGCAAAATTATTGCTGTATGTATCGACTTTAGGGGCACGCGGTAGCGTATTTGGTTGAAGCATTATGCTACAAGCCGCAAGATCGCGGGTTCGATTCCCGATAAAGTTATTGCGTTTTCCAATTAGCCTAATCCTTCCAGCCGCACTATGGCCCTGTGGTCGACTCGACCTCTAACAGAAACGAGTACCAGGAATCTTCCTGGGGGTAAAGGACAACCGCCGCATAAGTTTGACAACCTCACTGCCATCTGTGAGTCGATTGTCTAGAAAATGTGGGAGCCTCGACGTCTCACAACCCTATGGACCTCCACGGCCTGTTACAGGAATAGTTTTATTAATTTTCTGTTTTTTTACTATTTTAAATTCGCATAAAAAGCGACCGCACGGTAATTTCAGTTAGTTTTATGCCAATCTTACCTTCATTGGACCATATACAGTATGGGCTACTGGGCGCGCCGTTAAATAAACCACACACACACACACACACACACACAGACATATATATATATTACCTCTTTCTCATTCATGATCTGACCGCCTCTGTGGTCTAGTGGTCAGAGTTCCTGGCTACAGATCCAGAGCTCCCGGATTCGATTCCCGGCGCTACTAGATTTTCTGAAGATTAGCGGGTCTGGAACGTGGTCCACTCAGCCTCGTGAGGATAATAGATTAGCTATTTCAAGGAAATAGCGGCTTCGGTCTAGAAAACCGAGATTAACGGCCGTGGGGATTCGTTACGCTGACCACGTGACACCCTCTATCGGCAAAAGTTGGCACTAACTTCGCCGATGAGCGACGGTCGCTCGGTCGGTGTAGTTCGCTTGCGGACTACAGGCCACGGAGTTCGTCCATTCCTGCTGTAAGGGGTTAATGTAAGGCAAGATGTGTAGCCCAGCACCCCTGCAACAACAAATGTTTTATCTGTAATACCCAGGTTCCGCTTCGAGTCATCACATTTCAATCATGACAAAACAAGATTTCAAGAAGCACTCAACTTCTGCCCATTAATGCTATATGCCTTGCCTATTCCATCCTCTTGACTGGTTAATTCTAATTACATTTAATGAAGAATATACAAGTTATGAGACAAATTAATGGGGATGCCATTTTAATTCCTGCTTCAGCTGGAGCAAATAACAGTGATGAATTTAAGGG
>NW_019731277.1:738041-791203 GCF_002891405.2 Cryptotermes secundus | reverse complement strand
GGAGTGGGGTAAAGAGAAGTAAACAAGGGAAGACTTACTTTAGTTTTTGTGGCATAGTGTAATATGATACCGAGTTCTGGAAAGTAAATTAGACCCAGCTACAGAAAATGAACTTTTCCCATTATCCACATACATATAACGCCAAGCCACCTGGCGGAGAGTTCACGTAATAACATTTTTCCTTCATTTCCGAAACACGATATTTCCATGTCGTATTTTAACAGCCAAAATGTGATATTAAAATTTTGGAAGTAAACACAGTCATCATTATATCGGAGGGTCTCTTAACGGTGATCGTGGGAAGTCTTATCTTCTGTGATATGACGTCGTGTAGTCTGGTAGTAACTTATTGACCTGACGGAGGAAAGTAGTGCCTCTGTCTTTAGTGTTTAAGAGTATTTGTTAATGCTATTGGGGTGGGACTAAGTCCCTTGTACTGCGGCTACTTCTGGCCTATTGTACCAGCCCCAGATGATAGGTGAGGGTGATTGTGGAGCAATTGGTGGAATGAAGATTGGCAGGGGAAACTGAAGTACTCGGAGAAAACCTGCCTCAGCGCCACTTTGTCCACCACAAATCCCACTTGACCAGACCCGAGAACGAACCCGGGCCGCCGCGATGGGAAGCCAGCGACTAACCGCTTTAGCTATGGCGCGGCCCGTGTCTAAGAGTAAGTCAAACAAGAACCAGCAAAATTTTTTTTTCTCTACCCGTATAAATGTGGAGGGACTGATAAGAAGCAGAAGCCCCTCGGTCAAGATTTCGGATCTCTTCCCCGAAATTTGAATCCACATAAAACAGCCTACGATTCTTTCATATTAGATGCAATATATCGTGCAGTGTGCAGGAAGTTCTGGGAAGAATAATTAGCCTACTTTCCTTTGATCAGACTCGGACCGTACAGAAAAAAAAAATGGAAGGGCCACACATACAGCAAGCTGATAAACTCCTAACAAAGAGATTAGGGAGATAAACAAATAGACAACAATATGATATAATAAGCGTTATTTTATATTTTTTCCCCTCAAAATAATGGAAGTGGGCTATAGAACATGGAACACCAAAACTGCTCCTATATTCTCTTTGTCATTTTTGACTACTGGAATCTATACAAGATTTTTGGGTATAGGAATAATATTGTCACATGTTAGGGGTGCGTTTGACTATAGACGGGGTTTTGGATTATTGGATTTATTGACTACTTACAGGTGGTAATACAAACAACTGCCGGTCACGGAAGCCGAGCGGTCTAAGTCATGTTCTATCTGCTCTCTCTCGTGGGTTCGAATCCCACACAAGGCATGGATTTGGTATGTGTTGTGTTTATTCTGTGTTTGTGTTCTCCTGTGTTTAGGTAGAGGCATTGCGACGAGCTAATCACTCGTGTAAGGAGTCCTACCGTCTGTAAAATGATCATGCTAGTAAAACTTAAAAATCAGAGGCCAGGGCCCACGGGAACGGTAGAGTCAGTGAAAAATACGAAAAACTATAACAAACGGCCCTCGTGTCAGTGTCAGTGCTGTCTGAACTTCAGTGGGTTTTCAAAGAAGTGGTAACATGTTTATCTAACAGCGTACTGTACAAACAGGCTACAAATTTAATTACAAGAAACCTCCCCTCTTTCTAATAATTATGTTATTGAGAGAGGTTGTAAAGCGAATAATTATTTCTCATAGGCGGGGTTATGTTTCCAAACAACTAAAATATAGGAATCATGTTCATTTTCTGAAGTAAAACATAGAAGTTTTTAAACATTTTAGATTCCGCTGTAAACGCTGCGAGACCATATTAGAACGTCAATAATATTAGTTGCATGGCTAAAAAAGGCACTAACATTTTCCATAAAGCGCACAGTAGAGCAGAGAGTAAGGCGAAATGACAAGACGACGTTTCGTTCGTACCTATTCGTTTTTGTCCGGAAGGAATTTCGGATGAGTGAATTTGTGTTCGGATTACAAGCCACACAGAGGATATACTGTTCGTTATATATCTCCGTATGAATAAAACTTCGTAATGCGAAACCTAGTAAGAGAGGGCTGTGTTAACTTCACCTCTTTTTTACGATGGCTCCTCCCGCCCTTTCACGGCCCTTGCTTCTTATTCTGTTTCAAGATCATTTTTCAGATAGTAGGATTCCTTAGGCGGGGGATCAGCCCATCGCAAGGCCGCTACCCACACACAGGGCAATACCAACACAGAATAAACGCACGCACACACACCAAACATCCATTCCTTGAGTGAGATTCGAACCCACGATCCCAGCGTCCGAGCGAGCTAAGACAGTTCATGACTTAGATCGCGCGGCTACTGTGACAGGCTGTTAACTTCACACGTTTATTTACGGTATAATTATTAACACATTTACCTGGTGTTAGAAACTAAGTGTCTGTGTTTAATAAGTCTAATGAATATTGTTCGTTGACCATCCATCACAAGTCAACTGACTAACCCAAGGGATATGAAGGGGCCTTTATAAGGTACAGTAGGCTGTAGAGGTAAGAATAAGTAAATTGCTTCACTGTATGAATGCCAGAAGGTTCGCATTCCTGTGCCAATGTTCTACAGTTCAGTGAAATGTAAGGGAAAGTAGATAGTGTGAGAATGCTTGAAACGCACACACGTGATCTACATAGACGTGGGGGCTTCCCCTCTATATATCTCCTATAGTTATGCAGCCCAGTACTAACCTCGATATTTATCGTACTTATCTCGAGATGGGGGATATTGCAATCGATATCTCGCGGACGTTCATCATTAACGGCGTATTTAGGAATAAACCGATAACTTTAAATTGGCGATAATTATGAAATTAAAATAATATTTCGATAGTATCGGAGAACTGAACATGTGGCTAATAATTAATGATGAACATAAAGTTATGTGTAAAAGCAACATACAATGAGGATGTATGGGGAAGTGGATGTATAGTTCTACGCTCCCTTAACCTCGGTTTTAGATGGGGTGTGTAGTAATGTTCATGCCCTGGTCACTTTATCCTATCTAACTGAAAAGTTTATTGTAAAATACCTACTTCTCTTGGGTACCTGCTTCCGCTGTACCATGAAGATAGAGGACATACGTTCCCCCCGAAAAGTCGGTGAACTAACGAACTATGCAATGTCACATCCCTAAATGTAGTAATACTACTTCTAAACGGAGCTGTTTCCACACAGCCACATGTGACCGATCATTGGTTCGCGAAGACACACCACCAGACACATGTGGAAAACGAGGAAATTTAAACGTATATGTTTGTGTTGGTTGAGGCACGATGCTACAAGCCGGAAGGTCGCGGGTTCAAGTCTCGATGAAGTCACTGGATTTTTTTTTTCAATTGACCTAATCCTTCCGGCCGCACTATGGCCCTGGGTTTCACTCAGCCTCTAAAAGAAATGAGTACCAGGAATTAATTAAATAATTTTCCTGGGGAGTAAAACGCGGCCGGCGCGTAGGGCTGACAGCCTTACCGCCATCTGTGAGCCGATTGTATAGAAAATATGGGAGCCTCAACGTCTCACAACCCTATGGGCCTTCACGGCCTGGTACAGGGATAGCTTTACTTTACTTTTTACTTCCTTTTTTTTTTTTTTACTTATTTCCCATATTAGTTGAATACAATTTCAAACCCGTTGCGAGCAAAAAATATTTCATTTCTCTGTTTCCACAGCGTATCTCACTTTGTATTAATTTCTCTGTCATATCCGTTGCTGTCTTGTTCTAGTCCCCTGTGTCCTCCGTTCTGGTGGGGGGAGTTCCTCATTAGTATTCCTTCAGACTAGACAGTTCTGGCTGAGTTTTTATTTTATCTTCACATGCTACTAACTCGTCCGGATAGGGTTGGATCATCTCCTCTACACTGCCCTCCCAGCTAACAGGTTTTGCTGAGTGGTCACAGCCTGCTAGAGTCATTGCGTCAGAGCGCTCTAGTGGCTGCTAAGAGAACTGTTGTTGCTGTACGTTGGACACGAATATTGCAGACATGAAGTGCGTCTAAATTATTGTGGCGTGTAGAGCCGTTACTATGCAATGACCGCGAGATGGGCGGATATACCGAGCAGTTTCTGGGCAACGGCTAAGTAAACACGTTCCCATTGCTAGGCAGCAGATTCTTAATAATGCAACAAATGGCCTGTAACAATGGAAATGTGATATTTCTGCCTGGTACCTTCTGAGATGTTGCAGATAAGGGATGGATGGATGGATGGATGGATGGATGGATACGTAAGTTGTCCCTAAGATCAATTAATTAAACAGCCAATCCATGAATGAGAATTGGGGGTAGTGGAGGTACAGCTATATTCATTCTTATACTCGGATAGTGGTGAGTAGCCAGCTTCACGTCATGGCAGATTTATCACTTGGGATAGAGCCCTCGCTGGCGTTTCATAGGTAACTGGATATGCCCCAAAGCAAGTTTGATCCCTGTAGAAGGGAGAAAAGTCTCTTCTCAAGGCCAGAAATTCAACCCTGAATTTTTGGCCGTCGAATCTGTAACCCGTCACTATACCAACTGAGCTATCCAATTGGTGTTACCTTTTAATTGAATTGAATTTATTTTTCATTGAAAAATATACAGTGAAACCAAAGGAATAACAAAATTTTTTACTTTCATTTCCCTACTTGGGAAAGTAAATCACATAAAGAAATGAATTCAACAGCGTACAGCCAGAACTATGAGCTCAGGGGCAAGAAACAGGTTCAACAATGCGGAAAGAGCGATGGAAAGGGAAAACAGGAGAAATGCGTTGAGGAGGGGGAGGGGAAACAGAAGGGTGCCGGTGTTAGAATTAACTGAGGGGAAAAATTAAGTGACTCCATTCTAGCGGGAAAAGTGAAACTACATAACAGAGAGAACTGACTGCTTGCTCGCAGATTTCACGCCATGGCAACTCCAACATTGAGTCTGGATTCCCGCTCGCTGCTTCACACACACAGAAACCGCCGTCTGAACGCCTTATGTCATAGAATATAGAGACGCAGAACATGTAATAACAAACAAGTTAGGAAATGAAGAATTATGTCTTCTGCTATATAACGCCGTCTAGTCTGACCCTTCTTCCTGCATTCTTCATGCTTGGCTTACTCATCTAATCTAAATATAGTGACAATATTTTCCTCCGAAACGTCGTTTGAATTTTACCGGATTATACGACATTATGTCCCATAAAATATAATCTTCATAAACACGACTGTGATCACCGTACATATGAAGCGCTGAATGGGCCCTTTTTGCTTCAAATCAGCACAGAATATCTGAGACTCTAAGCCAAACGGCTTAGTAACTTATCTGATAAATTTGTTATACCCTCTGCAGGCAATACAACAAAATATGTTAAGGTACAAAAATATTATTGGAACAAAATAAGGATATTCTATAGGTCGTATGGGCCTAATATGCAGCTCTAAGAATTCGCAGTGGATTCATCTGGCTCAGGATACAGTCAGATGATGGACTTTTATAAATATATCCTTGAACTACTTAAGTTATAAAACGCTGAAAAATATCAGAACATGAACGAGCATGTTCGTATAGTGCTAACATTTTTCAAGACACAATAAGGATTCTTATTTCAAGAATTCGATAAAAATTAATTGCAATTCAGTGGCTTAGCCTTGAGCATTGTACGCTTGATGATGGCCCGGGATTAGGGTCGAAACATGTTGCGTTTGTAAAAACAAATATAAAGCAAATATTGATACAGTAATGTATTCTTTGTTTTTTAAATACATCATATTGTTGTATATATGGCTTACCTTATATACCTTTATTATATACCTTATTCTTAAACTTATATTCAAAATTTCTTTCATCTGAGGTCCTGTGAAGGATACTATCTTCTGGTGTGTGCGGCCCAGTAGTCTGGTAGAAGTTTACTGACTTTATGACTCCATTATCAGAATTTGAGGGGAAGCCAAGCAGATCAGATGGTCGCCGTGTTTCCTACTTCTTGCTTGTTACATATTTGGTTTTACTCTTCGACCCTGAAAATGAAGGCAAGAATATTCCTCCGAATCGTCGGTAAGCGTCTGATACGGGGTCACATCCCAGAATGCAGTATGCATACTCTTCCAGTCAACATCTCTTAATCTGTACGAGTATATACTTTATGCCGTTTAAGTGAGTCAACGTTTTAATGCCCAGTCGTTCACGGAAATACCTGCTAGAAATGTCAAGGTTTCTTTGGGATAAATGTGGTTATTCTGAAGACCGTATAAGACACTGAGCAGTGACCTTCAAACAGCAACAGAAACCTTTCTTGTGAAAGCACATTCATTCTTCTAAACCTTGGTGTCTCATAGTTTGAGACATCTGTTGGCAGAGATAATATATTAAAAGATCAACTCGTCGATCTCTTCTGCTCAGCCAGTATTAACGCAAATACTCCAAGCTGGTGCGTGGTGTGCGAAGTGTTAAATAAACAAAAAGTAAGTTTTTACTATGGCTGTGTATGTTACATTAGAATTAGTATTGTGTAATGTTGATTGATATGGTTTTAGGGTTGTGTAGATAAACGTATTTGGGTCTGTGAAAGCGTATAATTATCTTCGCGTGCAAGATGGTTTGCTTACAAGAAATATGTTAACATAAATCTAGAATCAGATGCAGGTCCCCTTATTCCGTGATCAGAAGCAATAAACAGTCTCAGCTTTCATCATATTTCGATTTATTTCAAGTTAGAAAAGTGGGAAATATCCACAGATACAAATCGCCAATATGAGATTCTTTGTAATATTTCAGGTTTTCACGGCGGTGACTACGAAGAAAGCAGTCTTCTGGGATGTGACACCGTGTAGATCTGGTGTTAACAGACGTTCCTCCATAACATCGGTTAACACCACATCCCAGAAGACTGCTTTCTTCATTAAATCCTTTGTTTTCACAGCGATTAAATTTCGTTTTGTGGTTATCTAGATTGTGACACCGTATTGTCTTGTAGATGAGTGTCGACGTTTCGGGGGAACATACGCGTCCACCTGCAAGGCATAATGAACTTATCGGTCCGGTAAAGAGTGAGTTACTTTATAAATATGTCTACAGAAACACGTGTAGGTCTTCATGTAAACTGCGAGTTATTGTCTGATTTTAATCAGAATTTTAATTTTCCGACAAATTATTGTAAAATTTTCCTATGTCAAATTTCATGAAAATCTGTCAGTTCTAAATTTGTTACATAACAGATTAGCCGACTAAAGAATAAATATAGTCAATATATAATACACGTAAGCCATGCTGATAAAGGTAGAAAGACGTGTACGTCTGTTTTAAGTACCGTAATGTCCCAAAAATTTGCTTGGAGGGACTTAGAGAAACATATAGAACCTATTTTTTAAATTCGCATAGCGGGAGGTGGAGTCCAGCTGGGTCCACTCAGCACATCGGCCACTGATTAGTCTATTGAACCTGCCCCGGGTGATTATGATGATGGAAAATTTGGTGGAATGAAGATTGGCAGGGGAAACCGAAGTACTCCGAGAAAACCCGCCACAGCGCCACTTTTTCCACCACAAATGCCACTTGACCAGACCCGGGCTCGAACCCGGGCCGCCGCGGTGGAGAAGCCAGCGACTCACCGCTTGAGCTATGGCGCGGCCTAAAAATTGACCCCGACGTGATTTGAACACGCAAGCCTCTGATCTGGAGTCAGATGCGCTACCGTTGCGCAATGGAGTCTGACGTATGTACAGCCTTAGTCAAGATGTCATGTTCTCTAGCGTACAATCGTACGCAAATTCTTACGAATGTGTAGCAGAAATGGCGGTCTGCTGAAGCAAAACGTTTGCGTTTGAATCTGCATCTTACACGAGAGGTATTGTGTGTACAGGTAGCTGGTCCTTCAACACATTTTGTCATGAAGTTTGAAAATGTCGGTTGTATCTCTGATGGAAACAGAATTTTCTTTCAAGTTTACCCACCATCAGCTTTCCTAAACACAAGTATTTTATATATTTTATAGTTTAAATATCCATTGCATTTCCGTAAGGGGGTGTTGAATTGATGTAAATGAAATGTTCTTATTTTACAGGCACTGGTGAGAAACTTTCTCCCGATAAATAATGTTGCAACCTGATATCTTGTACTGCAGAGGTTCTTACTCCATGGTGTGTTTTCTGTTTCCGAACTGAGTTTAATATCATTTAACTCATTCCCCTCCAGATGGTTTTGAGCGAAGTGAAATTAAACTCAGTTCGAAAACAGAAAACACACAACGGAGTAAGAACCTCTGCAGTACAAGATATCAGGTTGCAACATTATTTATCTGGAGAAAGTTTCCCACCAGTACCGGTAAAATATGAACATATCATTTACATCGATTATTAATTCTAGCTATACGTGTGAACCAGTGATTTTTTGGGAGGGAGCAGTAAAAGAATGCTGGTGGTATAATAACATACTTTCTTACCGACAGGGCAGGTGGTATGATAGCATACCTTCTTACCGACCGAGCCCTCGGCACTGGCTGCAGCCATTTTTATCAAAAGAGTGGCAGCTGGCCACCGCGGCAGCAGTGATGCTTCATGACGTCAGGCGGTTATGTTGCCCGCCAATAGCATTTAGTTGCATCCCTCTGAGTCGGATCGCGGATCGTCCTAGTCTACCAATTGTGAGGGTTTTGTTCTCTGTATGACTCCGTGGCGCAACGGTAGCGCGTCTGACTCCAGATCAGAAGGTTGCGTGTTCAAATCACGTCGGGGTCAAATTTTTTTCTCGTTTTTTTTTTCGTTCTTTATGGGGTTCCTTAATCTTTTAGCTATTCTTTCCTGTTCGTTGTGTTTTTATTCAAAATTTTTATTGTAAATAAATTTTTTATTCCCTGTTAGCTTTGTTTCGGTTTGTTTTGTTTAGCACTATTTTAGTATGAGGATGTTTCAATTATTTTTATGTTTTTGGTGTGTTTGTTTATTCTTTCATTCCTTGTATTTCTTTTGTTCGATTTGGTTTTGTTCAGAGTTGTTCTGGTAGAAGGACAATGTATTTTGTATTTTCTTTGTTTTGGGTTTGTTTTTTCTTCCAGTTGGTTTCTTGTCCTGTTTATTTGGATTGTTTTGGTAGGAGAACATTTTAGTTCTTTGCCTTTTTTGTGTGTTCTTTCCTGTATTGTGTTCTTGTTCACGTTGTTTTTGTTTAAGGTTGTTTTAGAAGGTGTATGTTCTGTTCGTTTGCTATGTTTTTATCTCGTTTATTGGTTTTCTTCTTATTTTTATGTTTCCGCTGGCTTTGTTTATGAACAACTGAACTTTCAAAATTACAAATGCAGACGTGTCTATAGGCTTTGTATTTTTTTTTTATATTATAACTGAATAATTTTCTTTACTTTTATTGAGATGATGAAGACACTTGGAAGGCCGCGCCATAACTCAAGCGGTTAGTCGCTGGTTTCCCACCTCGGTGGCCCGGGTTTGATCCCGGGGTCTGGTCAAGTGGGATTTGTGGTGGACAAAGTGGCGCTGGAGCAGGCTTTCTCCGAGTGCTTCGGTGTCCCCTGCCAATCTTCGCTCCACCAAATTCTCCATCATCATAATCACCCGGGGCAGGTACAATAGACTAATCAGTGGCCGCCGTGCCGAGTGGACCCAGCTGGAATCCATCCCCCCCACCCCACACTAAGCGAATTAAAAAAAAAGACACTTGGAGTGACGGGGTAAGGGTTTGGACAAATATGAACTCGCATTCGATTAAAGAAAGTTTTTTTTTTTTCAATTTCGTTACCTAATTCCAGGAGATGTAGCCATGATGGTATAACCATTGTTACACTTGGAGTGGAGGAAATGTCACCATTTAAACTCAGGAACGAAAGCAATGTCGGAGCGATATTACATCTTGCATTGACACTATTTCACAGCCGAAAAGTGAGGTTACCTAAGATTTAAAGTGTTTCAAAGTTCTAAAATTGATGTGTTGTTATGTTTCCGAATTTTGTTTTAACCACTGTCAAATATATTTAATTTGTTCTTCTCATAGCGATGTCTATGCGAAGTACTGTCTCAGGGATATGATGTTTCGGAGAAAAATACTGCCTTCATCTTCAGGATCTAGCACAAACAAGTGCATAGAATGAAACAGATAAAAATTCTTGCAGGTTACATCCTTAGCTTACTTTTTAACATGAAGATTCAGGCTGTATATTCCTCCGTAATATTTGTGAACTACCAAACTACACGATGTCACATCCCAGCTGAACTACAAATTCATTAATCAACTTAATCTTGGAAACCTGAGCATAGAACACACGGTACTCAAGTTAGAGAGACAACTTAGGCGTACAGTTTCATTTAGAATGCATTAAGTAGTTAGTGTTGCAGATGTATTCAGGGGGCTGAGACAATTTTTTGAGACACAAAACTCTATTAAGATGATGTTGCTTCTGCTATTGCTGTTCTCGTTCGTTCCGGTAATGTTGCACCCCCGCCTGTCATGTTCTTCATTTGCATACTAAGTGATTGTTGTCTGCTGTTACTATGCAACACGAATTTGTGTCCAGAAACAAGATAACAGCGATCTGCATTCCACAGCCTTCTCTAAGTCCATTCTGTGGCGCTATTGTGCTTATGTACAGCGATATCTGTTGGTACCCGCAAGAGCTCCAGTATTCAAGTGATAAACAATGGAAGGGCGATGTTGCTATCTTTGATTAATTTCAAAATGAGCATCAACTTGCATTTTCTGAAGGGGAGACGTAAAATAAGATGACAAATTAATAGAATATTAATAATATTGTATATTTAGATATCTCAGGTAAAAATGTTAAAAGGTAAAGTTGTCCCTGTGCTCAACGAACTAAGCACTACGCCATGAAGACGTAAGGGGAAGTGGATGTATAGATCCACATTTTCTTGGTTTCAGCACTAGCTGGAGGTGAATGGTCACCTTCGCGTTCCGGCCGCTTTATACCTGGGGTAAAAGCCCCCGGTACTCATTGGGTAGGAAGATGGGTGGACCACAGAACCGGTCTAACCAGGTGGAGGAAAGAAAATTCTTAACACTACCGGGACTAGAACTGCGATTCCTCGGTCGTCCAGCCCGTAACCAGTCACTATACTGACTGAGCTATCCCGGCTCTGATGTCTCCAGTACAGAATAATTTCAGACGTACCGAGGAATTGTTTCCAATCCAAAAACTGTAGGCAGATTAAAGAAAATAATTGTTTTATACATGTTCCGGGATAGCGACATACTAGGGGCTGGACGGCCTGGGTTCGATTCACGGCAGGGCAAGATTCTTCTCGTCTCGACTTCGTCCAGACCGCCCTTGAGACCCACCCAGCCTCCTATACAATGGTACCGGGGGTAAAGCGACCGGGGCGTGTTGCTGACCACTCATCTCCATTTAGTGCCGAAATCAAGAAAGGTGGAGCTATACCTCTACTCCCCCATACGTTTTAATGGAATTAAGCACAGGGACAGCTTTACCATTTTAAGTTTAGTTAACAGACACTATGTTAAGCTGAAACACGTCAACTTTCTGTGACGCTGGTCCTAACGGTTACGACACCAGGTCCTTCTGCCTCACGTCCTGTAGCAACTCACATCTCCTTCCCTTTGAATAGAAGAATTTCTTTAAATGGAAATGAAAAATTCAGTAGCTGTCCCATTCATCCCGAGATGCCGGTTCAAAAGGCGCCATGATGTAACTCTCTCTGGACTCTGGAAACGCAATAAGCAGGTTTCATTGAAATCCGTTGAAATGAAATGGACCACATGTGGACAGGTCTATACGGATCCTTCTTGCCCGTATCGTAGCATGACAGGTCCTCTAACTCAGCCGTAGATAACAAGTGAATACGCTATTTCCCTCCTGTTCAGGCACGGCTGTTATGCTGATCAATCATTCCATTAAATTATTTATCTTAAAATACTGAAATAAATTACCAGCATCCCGAACGCAACCACATTAAATTGAAAACTATGATTTGAAAAGAAAGAAACTAATTTGACTTTCTTCTGTAATAACTGAGGGGGTTGGGGGGCACTATGGTACAAGCCGGAAGGCCGAGGGTTCCATTCCCGATGAGGTCTTGGATTTTTTTTTTTAATTGACCTAATCCAAAAGGACACGCGGTAGCGTTGCTGGTTGACTGGACTCGTCTGCATGAGAATAGAACCCGTCATTTTCGTCACGCGTACCTATCTACACGTGACAGTATTGGCTGATGTACGTCATGTCCTGAACTGACAAACTGACGGAAGAAATACCACGAATATACAATGCGATATCCACTAGGTCGATTCTGCTTCTATTTTGTGTTGAAAATGGAATCTAGTGACATTTCTGATGTAGACATGATCTACGTCACTTATCCGATGATGACGCAACGTCAAATATATTTCAGGCACGGAGTGGTACTTAAGTCTTTCCGCCTAACACAGGGCATTGACTGGATATGCCTTCCTTCCGTTCATCTCCGCTCCTAATCCGTTCGTAACATTGACACGTTTGATTAATGACATCCGTTGATTGTTGATACTAAAGAACTCCGGGGTAAATCGGGCTGTACCCATGACCTGCATTAATGCACAACAAAGAGTGGAGTGACAAGCCCGAGAATCCTTTACATCGTCATCAGCAGGTGCATCAAGCCGGTTTCCTCGGCTTTCAGACGCGCTGGATGCGATTTCGTCTAGAAGGCATAAATAAAATCGACATACAATCTCATGCCTGCGACATTTGCTGTGTTCCAGCCTGGAAGAAGGGATTCTAGCCTTCTGAGGGAACTGCCCTAATCTGCAGGATAATTTGAAGGAGGGTACTGCCTCCTTCTTCAGGGAAATTAAGAAGAATATATAGCGTATAACTTTAGGGCATTTTGAAGTATTGTACTCCTTTCATCTCAAAGGTGATTCGGAGTAAGACACTGCATCATCCTTGAAGGTGTTTCGGAGAAATATGTTGCTTACATCTTAAGGGAATTTCTCAGGAATATATTGCCTACGTCTTTTTTTTTTTGTTTCATCTTTACAAAATTTCGGAGCAATTCAGGGGGGTCCATCTTGAAGGTAATTCGGGGTAATATACTGTCTCTGTGTTCAGGGGTCTTTCGAAAGAAAATATTCCTTCGATCTCTATAGTATTTCGGAGAAGCGTTCCTTTATCTTCATGGCGTTTCCAATAAACACACCACGTCCATCTTCAGGATATTTTGTGTATTTGGGAGACATATTCAGCCTCCACTATTTAGACAAAATCTGACCTCCTAATTTAAAAAAGGCCGCGACATCTTCCAAAAGTTTCGCAGATTTTATTAAGGGCCCTCCTAACATTCGCTGCTATAACTCGTTCTTTTGGAAAAGCGTCGTCAGAGAAGGCATCACGTACTCTTGGCCGCAACGGATCCCCACGGCTGTTAATTTCAGTTTTCTAGACCGGAGCCGCTATTTCCTTGAAATAGCTCCTAAGTTATCATCACGAGTCTGAGTGAACCCCGTTCCAGACCCACTACTTCTCAGAAAATCTGGTAGCGCCGGGAATCGAACCCCGATCCCTGGATCTGTAGTCAAGGACTCTGACCACCAGACCACAAAGTACAAATATTATTCAGTTGAATGTTCGTGTTTTATATGTTTTAATTCAACTTATGTTTATATAAAAAATTAATATACACGAGTATATCTCTCCGTGCCAGCTTTTCCCGCCATGTATCTCAATATTATCTCCGTACTGAATTTATCATAGCGTAGGTTTAACTTGGCTGTATGGCTTCTTTCATTATTCAAATCTCGGGGCCCATTCTCTGGGAATTTCACTGGCTGTCATAGTTTTCTTTTTTTGTACTTCGGCTGTTTGCTTTACTGAAACATTTTAATCCATTTCTATTGTACTGTGTGTGAGGGTTGGGTTAGCTCTTTACTGCGAGGGGTTGAACTGACGCCTGAGTACCACAGATAATGAAAATATAAACACAATTTAGCTCTTAAAGTTGACAACAGTAAAGCTGACCGTTCTCACTGAGGTCCATTGGAAAACAGAGTCTTGTATGGAGCTACAGATCTTCAGTTATTCACTCTAAAATTACTTTGCGGCCAGAAGGATTGGATCAATTGAAAAAATCCACCTCCGGTAGCGTAGTTTGCTGAGGCACTACGCTACAAGCCGGGAGGTCGCGGGTTCGAGCCCCGATGAGGTGATTTTTTTTAATTAACTAATTCTTCCAGCCGCACTATGGTCCTGGGGCCGACTCAGTCTCTAACAGAAATGAGTACCAGGAATCTTCCTGGGTGGTAAAGGCGGCCGGCGTGTAAGACTCACAATCTCACCGTCATCTATGAGCCGATTGTCTAGAAAATGTGGAAGCCTCGACGTCTCACAACCCTGTAAACCTCCATGGTCTGTTGCAAGGCTAGTTCTTTAATTTTACCTGTATTCACATGCCGGTGGGAAATTCAGACATGGTAGGATATTTGTTCCGTATTGTTGGCTGCACACGGTATGACGTAGCCTCGTTCACAGAGTAGACGGACTCTAGAATCTTTGATTTATCGCGTTTGAATTCCATGAATATGTGTTTCTGGAACTGAACATTAAACCTGAACTGGAATTTCCTTATTGCACCGACATGCGCTTCAAACAGATGGAGTTCCGTTTAGTGCAATAAGAGAGAGAGAGAGAAGAGACACAGCGACCCTGGAGGAAACTTCATGTACTAACGCATTAAAGATGCCTCCTTCTGAGATGTGACGTCATGTAATTCGGTGGAAGTTCAGAGCGGTTTAGACGGAATGTGCCGCTTCCATCTTCAGAGTAAATTATAAATAATGCAAGGATCAAGGAGAACGTCTGTTCTTGAATTTTGTCTTGCTGGTGTATCGCGTTCTATTTTTCGATACTCAAGATGAACACAGTACGTTCCTCCGAAACGTCGATGGACTTCAACTGGACTACATGGCATTATGTCCCAGAATATCATAATCTTCATAGTCATTGTTGCGAGAACCTGATATCCAGCATACTGTCACGTGTCCAGGGTTCGGTGATTAATAATAATAATGGGTTTCTTAATTGGATGATTGGAATTATTGACGCCTTCTTTTATAATCAGTCTTAATTACAATAAATTACACTCACTCACAATCAATCTACTGCCGAGGACTCGATCCAGTCTCCTTCTCCTGTCTGAGTCCCTTATTGCTTCTGAACTGATTCAGCGTCCTCATGTGTTCTCCCTTTATAAATTCGGAAAGAACCAAATGAAGATTACCACCTCCAGATGTTTAGCGAGCCGTTGTCTAGCAATGGACGTCTCTCCTATGTTTCTCTAACTGCACATTTCCGGCGTTCAGGCGTCATGTCACAATACATTAGCATAAGATTAAACCAACACATTCTTCCGAAACGTCGTTAAACATTTACCAGATTACAAGATGTATACCGAGCGAGTTGGTGTGTTCGTATTCGGGTGGTAGTTGATTCGAATCTAGGCAAGTACACCAGCTGTCCCAACTGAAGAAGATTTCAGTGTTTTCTTCAGTCTCTCCAAATGAATCTCTTGATAGTACCTCCAACAGGTCATGACTGCTTTCTTCCAAATTTATGCCGTCGGACGCTATATAGTGTAGCCTGTGGCAGGTTCGTAAAATTCCCACAAAAGCTACGCGTTGTAACTTTCACTTTTNGATCTAACCGACATAAGCCGACAAGAAGATTCGCCCTCTCTTCCCTCGAGAAATCGACTGCCACTCAACGTTACTTCACATCATGATTCTGGCCCATCCGTTCACGTGTCCATGATAAGCTAACAGTTGCACAACTACTCTAGAAATTCCAAGTATTTTCTTTTGGAATCCGAAGTTTTATTACTTTCTTCACAAAAGCCCACCACTGGTCCCTACTTTGAGCAGATGAATCCATCATCTTGTTTCTTTGGGAACTGTAGCTCAGTCGGTGTAGCGACGGGCTGCATGACAGGGTTTCGATTCCCAGAAGGGACACCTTGTTCAGTGGGTACCGAGGTTTCTTTTTCCTTGGTGATAAATCGGCCGGACCGTGAAGCTGACTAATCGCATCCATTGAGTGCTGAGATCCAGAATAGTGTACTCTGCTTCCCCGTACGTCTTCATGGCGTGGTACTCAATCAATTAAGCATATGGAAAAGTTTACCTTTTTTTCTGTTTTAATATTATACTTCTTATCTACGCCTAATTATTCTTATTGGTCTTCTTCAGTCAGGTTTTATTACAAAAATGTTATGTTCTCCCCCATGCGTGCTACATGCACTATCAATCTCATCCACTTTCTTTTGGTCATTATAATAATATTGGCCAGGAGTGCAAATTACGAAGGCCACCATTGTCTTCTTTTCGTTCTACTATTCTTCCTTCGTCTGAGATTCAAATTATCTCTTCCGCGCTCCCCAGACGTCCTCAGAAATGTAAGAAATTCTCTTCTCTCAGACGTGACGTCATGTGTTCTGGTAGTAGTTTCGCAGGAACATCACCGCCTCCACCTTCAGAGACTTGCACAAGCTTACTGCTTGAAACAAGCAGAATTTAGCAGAGGTTTACTGATGTTTCAAACGAATCTACTGCTTGCAGCTTCATGAATAAATGTTAAACAAAGACATTTCTGGCAAATTTACGTCCTCCTTTTCGAAGCTCAAAGTATAATAGAACAAAACAAATTGTGTAGACCATTCTTAACAACACACTGCCTCACCTCCACAGAGGTTCGGTTCTTGCACAAGAAGTGTGGTATTTTACCGATGTTAAGGAGGAATATATTGCCTTGATCTTCAGGAACTAACAGAGGCTCGTAGAAGACACCTACAATGACTCAAGCGCTAGCCAATCAACGCTGATCACGGCAACTCCAACGCTCATTGATTCGCGGGGCGCCTAGCGACAACGCACCTCCCCGACATGCTAGTATCCAATCACACTCTAGGAACCATCCGCTGCTAAGCAATGGTTCAGTAATCAGTTTTACACTGAGACATTCTGAGCAAACAGCTGATTGTTTGCTTTCCTTTTCCTGGGTGGAAAAAGTAGAGTTGTCCCTGTGCCTAACTAATTAAGCACTACACAATGAAGAAGTTTGGGGGAGTGGATGTATAGACCGACAATTTCTTGACCTCGGAGTTAGTTTTGAGGTGAGTGGTCAGTTTCACGCCCCTGGCCGCCTTACCCCCGAGGAAAGAGCCCACAGTACCCATTGGAATGGAGACTGGACTGGCACCAGAGCCGGTATGGACGATATGAAGAAGTAAAAATTCTTCCCCCGCCGGGACTCGAACCCCGACTCCTTTGTCGTCTCTTCTACCCTGAAAATGGAGGCAATATATTCGTCCAAAAATCATTAAATTGCTATCAAACTACACGGCCTTACATCCAAGAAGTCGTTACTTTCTTCCTTAGGGGCGAAAACAAATAAATAAGGGATGATTGCAGACAGGTAACTAAATGGGTAGAGTCTGCTGTCCGATTACATGAGACGGGCGCCTCTGTCTGTCGACATAGCTCGGAGTGACAAGCTGCAGGAAAGAAGACGATATGAAGATTGGCCTGTCTGCCCCAGAACCTTTGTAATCTTGACAGAAGCAAGGGACGAGACATGTACACCGGCTCACGGCGACGTGAGGAGGAGGCTGCTAGGAATCACATCACGCGCCTCACTTCCAGGGACAGATGCCCCGCGCTCCTCGCGCAACATACACAGAATTAGCTCGTAACATTGAATTTGCTCCCGAACTGGTAGCTCAGTTGGAACAGTGACTAGACTAGGGCTGGACGGCCAGGTAGGCTCTAAAGCCCTTCGAGCTTCTTATTCAATGTCTACAGAGGATTGTTTCCCTTGGGGTTAAGCGACCGAGGCGTGAAGCATACCAGACACCTCTATCTAGTAGTACCCAGATTAAGCATGAGCGAAGTTATACCGCCACTCCCACATACGTCTTCATGGCGTGATGCTTAATTAAATAATTACGTGGATAAATTTATATTTTTACGTTACCTCTAATTTTCTTCGATGCCATTCGTGCTATATTCTATTCCCATCTCACCTCCTTGATTTGATAATTCTAATAGTATCTGCAGAATACTATTTAATGCGCGCAAGAGAGACCTATATACAAAGTTTTACTTAAAAAAATGTCTAAGAAAATGGCTACTAAGAAGACCTAGGCGTAGATGGGAAGGCAATATTAAGACGGGATTGAAACAAATGGCTTGAAGAGGACTTGATTCATCTAGCTCAGAACACGGAACAGTGGCGCGCTCATGCGGACACAATTATGAACCTTCGTGTTCTATAAAATGCTCACAATTTCTGGAGTAACTAAGAAATTAATAGCTTGTAAAGAAGGGCTGTATTCCACAGGTTTAGTTTGTTAGTTAGTCGTCTGTTCCTGACCTCCGTTATATCCGTCAGTCCTCATGTTTCGGCCTCCAATATACTCGTATCATCCAACAATTCAACATCAACTATACGAACTAGCTTACGTCATACCTTGTGTAGCCAACCTTACGGAACGAAAATCCTCTGTGTGTATATGTTTGACTTTCCTTCCAGTGTATGATTACTGGATGCATGTTGAAAAAATAATCTAATAAAACGTCGACATACAAGCCACAAGCATAGCACGCGCAGTACATTCGAGAAGACCATCCGTAATGTCCCATGTATGGCTTCATGTCAAGCTAAACAAAAGAGGAGCGAGTAAACAAGTGACAAACGCAGCGGTTTTGTTATTCTGGCTCTCGAGTGAACAAGAGACAAACGCAGCGCTTCTGCTATTCTGGCTCTCGAGTGAACAAATGACAAACGCAGCGCTTCTGTTATTCTGGCTCTCGAGTGAACAAGTGACAAAAGCAGCGCTTCTGTTATTCTGGCTCTCGAGTGAACAAATGACAAACGCAGCGCTTCTGTTATTCTGGCTCTCGAGTGAACAAATGACAAACGCAGCGCTTCTGTTATTCTGGCTCTCGAGTGAACAAGTGACAAACGCAGCGCTTCTGTTATCCTGGCTCTCGAGTGAACAAATGACAAACGCAGCGCTTCTGTTATTCTGGCTCTCGAGTGAACAAATGACAAACGCAGCGCTTCTGTTATTCTGGCTCTCGAGTGAACAAATGACAAACGCAGCGCTTCTGTTATTCTGGCTCTCGAGTGAACAAGTGACAAACGCAGCGCTTCTGTTATTCTGGCTCTCGAGTATACAAATGACAAACGCAGCGCTTCTGTTATTCTGGTGCTCGAGTTGCTACAAGGGATCAATTAAAGGCAGAATTGTAGCAGCAGATTAGAGGAAAGCCAACAAGGAGAGAGTTAAGCATGAAATATGAGAAAGTATGAAGAAAGACGGCTCATGTTTTCCCTTTAAGAACAACAAAAAAAAAGAACGTCTAGTTGCAATGAATTGGTTTTTCGAAAGAGAAAGCTGTGGAAGTTATTTCAGGGTGTGACGTTAAAGTTTGGCGGAAGAAGGTGGGTGGATGGGATGATGATGATGATGATGAAAAAGACTCACGAAAAGCATTATGGGAGTTCAAATCGATACTATCGATAATATTGACTCGAATTTCCTTTTATATTCCTTTTTTCTTCTTCTTTTTCTTCTTCTTTATATGTATAAATCCTTTTCCCTGTCTGTTGGTATTCACTCTGTCTTTAGTCTGACTTTTTCATTTCTTTTGTACTTTCTCCCAATCTCCCTGTTAAAACCGTCCAACTATCCCCTTACGAATAAGCTATTTATTTGGAGGAAAGAATACAAAAATGAATCTTACATAATGCATGTAAGACTTGGAGCACGCGGTAGCGTTGTTGGTTGAGGGGCTATGCTACAAGTCGGAAGGTCGCGGGTTCAAGTCTCAATGAGGTCGTTGGATTATTTTCAATTGACCTAATCCTTCCAGCCGCACTATGGCCCTGGGGTCGACTCAGCCTCTAACAGAAATGAGTGTCAGGAATCTTACTGGGAGTAAAGGGCGGTCGTCGCGTAAGGCTGACAACCTCACCGCCGTCTGTGAGCCTATTATCTAGAAAATGTGGGAGCCTTAACGTCTCACAACCCTATGAGCCTCCGTGGCCTGTTACAGGGATAGCTTTACCTTACCTTACTACCATTTTCATCCGTCTCTTTTTTTTTAATTTTGAAGAGCATTGTTAAACGAACTAACGCCCCAATATGTATTGTTCCTTTAAGGATAATCAGGAATAACACCTTAAGATTGGCCACGACCTCTCCCATCTATTTCATTCCGGTTAATTATTTACATTCGTCCTATCAATCGATTCTGTATAGTACAGGTAGTTGAAAAGTGTTGTTAAACAAGCTGGCACTCACTATCTTCAGATACTTTATTACTCCCTTCAGGAGTATCGGAGGATAATAACTCAAAATATGGCAGGCTCATTCGCAACATCCAAGCGCCCTACCATTCAAAACTATATAGTTTATGCAGTTGGAAAGTGTCGTTAAATGTACAAAGTATCATAATAAGCTTATGATAATGGAGTTACGTGCTGCCGTAAAAACAAAAGTTAGTTTACAATCGCGTGTTGGTGCAGCTGTACAGACCCTGCTTTTCTGACCCGACTGTACGCCGAAGTTTGGTCACAGATGTTCCGAATGAGATGAGCCAACATGGCGGCTCGTAATAAGAGATCGTTCACATGCTGGAGAGTGAATGTGAACTTCAGTCGATGTAGGATACAGCTTGTGGTGACGTCACATTGATCGACTTGCGTCACACTTCTGTACGTTTTCGCCTAAATAATTTGCTCTTCCTCTAGAGTTCTGTACTCCATCTGCCGTGACGAGGAAGCGTCAAAGATCAATTAGTGATGAAAAGCGTTACGTCATCGCAATCCGGCCACAAGATTCAGTCTTCATCATTGTTCTGGTATTAATAAAAAAAACTCCGTGGCCTGTAGTCCGCAAGCGAACTATACCGACCTAGCGACCGCCGCTTGTCGGCGAAGTTGGTGCCAATTTTTGCGGATAGATGGTGTCGCGAGGTCAGCGTAACGGATCCCCATGGCAGTTAATCTTATTAATTCATAGGTAGGAAAATCAGGCGTAATTTACACAAGAGCTTCTTCGCTCAGGATAGGGACTAGTGGAGGCTCTTGTGAACACGGTAATGAACCTTTGGGTTCCATAAAATGTTGGAAAACTCTTGAGTAGCTGCACAATTGGCGGCTCTTCAAGAAAGGCTCAGCTCCGTGAGTAAGATGACGTGATGTCTGCAGTGTGACCAACTTTGCATAAACATATTTTTAACTGAAACAGATTATTTAAACCTACTATAAGCTGATATTAAGGCCAATCAGATGTACGAAACTGCAGATAAATCATTTATAGAATGTGCAGGCTGTGGAGCATAACTTTCCACTCTTCTGTCAAATAGCAGCGGAATAAATGAAAGAGACACACGTCACCGTGAAAAGAACACGTAAACTTCTGCAGGTGACGCGTAATTGTTTTCGGTATTGTCATGTGAACTTGTGTGGATAAAAGCCAATGCTAATCCTGTCACAGTAAGTGACGTGTCGGGCAGAAAATTAAATAAATTTCTGTCTGTTTTAATTTAAACTCAACCTCGCTCCTGTGTATTTGTTATATTTATTTATTGCTTATTTAACGATGCTGTCTTTATCGACACTATATGACAGATGATTAATGAATGTGGTGTAGTTATTGAATTGGGAATTGGCAGGGTAACCAGAATACTAGGAAAATTCCACCCCGGTACCATTTTATCCACCACAAATCCCACATGACGTGAACTGGCATTGACCTCGGACCACCGCTGTGGGAAGCTATAGGCTGAGCTATGGCCGCGGATAATAGTCAGTGATAAATTAGGAAGGATATCAGAAGAAGGGGTCGTGGCCTGATTTGAAGTACTATGGGGGCATTTTCTTGTAAACAGTATTTAAGAATTCAGTTCCTACCTCACAGTGAACACACTACGCCTTCGTTGTAAAGACACGCTTGATAATTCTGTTTAGGCAAATGAACGCTGTTATTAAGGAAATCATACGGAACATGCAGAGCTTTTTAATGTCTAATTAAGAGCAGATTAAATTCGGTTAATGCTTGCTTACCATTGAGTTCAGAACCTGATGTCTTCTCGTCTGATATCTAAAAGCATAAGTATTAAAATAAGAAAACTATAACTTTACCTACAGTTCTGTATGGGTTTGAAACTTCGTCTCTGTCATTAATAACAGAACATAAAACTGGCGGTGTTTGAGAACAGGGTGCTGAGAAAAATATCTTGACCGAAGAGGGATCAGTTAATAGAAGCTTCATAATTCGTAACTTTCTATAATTATAATAATCAACTGAAGGAGAATGAGATGCAAGTTTCCATGTAGCACGTATGGGACCGAAGAAGAATGCATATAGATTTTTGGCGCGAAAAATTTTTTACCTCTCCAAATTGTCCAGCTCGGTTCTGGGGCCCACACATCCTCGTATCGAAGGAGTACCGGCGATTTTTTCCCGGGGGTAAATCGATAGAGGCGTGAAGCTGACCACGTAACTCCAGCTAGTAACGAGGTCAAGAATACGTGAATCTATACATCCACTCCCTCACACGCCTTCATAGCGTAGTTCTTAATTAGTTAAACACAAGGAGAACTTTACCTTTTTAACTCCAGAATGCACGTGACCACTATTAAATCGTTGATGAGATGATAAGAATGAAATATAATTTAAATAAATAGGATGGGATGGTATAGACTGGATTTATCTGGCTCAGGATAGGGATCAGTTGCGAACACTGATAATGAAACTTCAGTTTCTATAGAATGTCGAAAAATTCTTGATAAGTTGAGGCAGTATAGGCTTTTTGAGAAGGACCCGGCTCCATGGAGTTAGTTAGTTAGTTAGTTCGTTAGTTAGTTAGTTGGTGGCGCTGGGGCGAGTTTTCTTCGAGTACTTCGGTTTCCCCTGCCAATCTTCATTCCACCAGTTGCTCCACAATCACCCTCACCTATCATCTGGGGCTGGTACAATAGGCCAGAAGTGGCCGCAGTAGAAGGGACTTAGTCCCACCCCACTAGCAATAAGAATAAGAAAATAAGCAGTAAATACATGTAGTAACCACTTCGCTTTATGAAGCATCCAGAAACAGCGCGTCTCAACGTGTGAGGCCCAGTTTTTCAGGTGCGCCAAATACGTGTATCTAGATGTACGGTCTGCTCCATCCCAGAGGAAATATCTCTGACACATAGCGTGTCTCCATTATCACACACTAATGGCAGTGATGAGTGACTAATGAACAGCTCTAGGAATCTTGTTATTCTTGTTGCAGAGAAGAACATCCTTGCCACTGCCTTGCGTGTCTGCGGCACACACTTGGAAGACATCCTACAAACTCAGTTTGTGATTTGATGGATGCTCTGTGTAACTGATGTCAAGTTACGTAGCGCGTGGGAACTTCACGCATTTAATGTAGACAGACAGACAGACAGACATGTCTGCTTACAGAGTGTGATAAAGGAGAGATGGATGAGTCGTTTTAACCCTGTACGACCTAAATTTTAATATAACCTCCACGCCACGAGCACTGTTCTCAGGAGAAGGAACCGTGCAAGATCATAGAGGTGTAACTTTTATGACGTGGAGGAAGTCATAGTGTCTAAATTCAAGGAGAAAGAATCATTGTATTGCCATAGCCATTCATATGAGGACCCCAAAGCTAATATAGATACAGTGTGTTTTCTGTGAGGTAAGAGCTAATTTTTTTTTTTAAATATTATGTACAATTCCAGGCGAATAAAACTGTTAGTGAGTTGCAACTATCCCATGTGGAGGGTGGGTCGAATACCTCCACCGTAGCTCTGCTATTCGTAGGAGAAAACTAAAAGGGAATTTAGTGTCGAGGGGGTAACCGGGCCACCCTGTTCCTGGGGAATATAAATACGGGGTTATGGCCCTCTAGGTTGGGGGAGTCTCGAATCTGAGACATTAAAATGTGGTCATGAGTCCGGCGGGACTCGGACCTGAGAATGACTGCGCTGGCGAGGACCAACAGAAATAGTAAATGAGAGACTCATCCTCTCGTCTGAGAGGATGTTACATAAGGACCGTAGTTTCAAGTGTTCAGTTGGAAAATGAAATTACTGGTCGTGAGTCTCAAGGGGCTTGTCACAAAGATTGCCGATAAACCGTGAGTCATAAACTAATTCTGACTCTGACACTCAACTCTTACAGCCGTAACTGTAGAGCTTACAGTCGTCTGTGTTGTGCCGCCGTGTAGTCTGGAAAGAGAAGACCCCTCACAACTCTCTGAGCCTCTGCGGCCTGTTACAGGGACAGATTGACAGTTTGTGATATGGGCGCTGTTCAATTCGACTCATCGCTTTATGTGACGCGAGGCGTGGAGCAAATTTGCTGAAACAGGGACGTTCTTGGTTTATATTCGGGAGTTTCCCAGTTCGTATCTCATCCGAAACATTGACTAGCCTAAGGTATTATCTAGTTTTACCCAGTCCTTCCAGGAAAGTGGTGTCATAGTTCTTCTTGTTTCCACATCCTTTAAAATTCATTATTCACTAATCATCCTATCATTAGACGTTATATAGCAGATGTGGTCAAACTGTAGCTCGCGAGCCGCACACGGCACATTTTCTTAACCGATAGTGGGTATCACCGAAAGCACATCAGCTAATATATTTAAATAAAATGGACTATCTGAGTGAAAGAACGTCTGATGTCCATCGACATCTTTTTATGGCTCCGGTTTTCAGTATGTTTGGCCATCCTTGCTCTGTAATACGTTTAATTACAGCCTCGTTAAATGAGATATAAATAAATAATTACAGTTGTGTTAGATAGTTCACTTTTTGTGTTTCGTTTCTATGGAAACGACGTGAGAATTACAGACAAACATTGGCCTGTTTATGCTTTCTTTTATGTGGATAGGTCTCCTATCAGATCTTAGACTGGATTAGGTGCAACTGTCTCTTAGTTCAGTCAGAAAGACGTGACATGACTAATGTCAGATGGAACAGACAGCCTATTGCTGGCTGCTAACACTTGGTATAGTTTCTTTTTCTTACCGATGTGGACATTTTGAAATAAACATGGAGGGAAAACAGTTCCGTATGGCGTCTTTCATCTTTGGATGTCAGGATGGATTTCAGAGCAAGTCACTTTTCCTGCGGTCTTATCTATAATGTGACAAAAAGAATTGGGCCTCGCTTAAGTATAGTAGGTTACAGATAGTATGCTCGTTTATGTAGCAGATGGGGCGTTCATCCGTTGCAGCATCTGCATGTATCAATAGGCCTGCCTCTTGTAGCAGAGGTTCAAGTTTCAGCTCTGATATCTCCTGCATTGGCTCAAGGTTTTTTCTTGATTTTCCTCATATTTAGCAGTATGAAGCCGGAATAGTTGATTGAGGAATTTAGGTTCGATTCCCGGCAAGAATGTGAGATTTTATCTTATCTGTAACATTCACACCAGCATTGGAACTCATTCAGTCTCCTATAAAAATTGTACAGAGGCGGTCTTTCTCCGGGGGTTAAAAAGGGAAGAGTGTGAGGCTAGCAGTTCACTTCCATTTATGTCGAGATTAAGAATTCTGGGGCTATTCGTCTACTTCCTCTATCTTCATGGCTTTGTGCTTAATTAAAGTCTAGGGGTAACTTAAAATTCTGTTATGTCTTGCGTTCAACAGTCTCGGAGATACAGATAGATATCATTGTTATGCAAATTTGTGTTAATATTGCTTCCATAGAATTGTCACGTGTCCAGGGTTCCGTGACTAATAATAAAGGGTTGTGGGTTGGATGGTTGGATTTATTGACACCTTCTATAATCTCTCTTAATCACAATCAATTACAGCGCTATCGCTAATCCACCCACTTCTGAATCACTAGTAGATTCTCCGTCGACGTTCTAGTACTCCGTTGTACTCCTTTGTACTTATTCTCCTCCTGACTCTTATTTTCCCATGTCTAACTCTCTAGTCTCCCTAGCTACAGACTCTCGATATATAGCCTCGGGTCGGACACAATGGAAAACACCGTCTTCTCTTATCGAGTGTTGTGTTATCTAACAACGCGTTGTAGAATGGTTCACAGAGGAAACAGCCACTATTGTCGCGTGTTCGCTGGAACGTGAATACTGCGTCGTTGCCTAGCAGTGGATATATGCGTCACAGTATTCTAAATATTTATACGAAAACATCATGCACAAGCTAAACCAAACTGTAACTAATCCAGTGACGTATTTGATTTGCACTCGAGACTCATCCGGCCCCAATTTCCCTCAGGACACTCATTATCCTAACTTAGGATTTTCACGGTGTGCGTTAGTCCCTCGCTAATCCGGTTGCAGTTAATCCGGATGTCAGATATTGCGAATCGAATATGAAAAAAATGAAAACAGCTCTTCACACTTTAGTGAATGCTTTAAAAGGCCTTCCTAAAGCAAGGCAGATGAGTCACTTGATAATAAATCAAAACCTGATTCAGGAGGAAATTAAGAGGAGATTAAATTCCAATAATGCTTGCTACCGTTCAGTCCAGAACGTTTTGTCTTCTCGTCTGCTGTCCAAAAACGTAAGAATCAGAATATACAGAACTATAATTTTGCCAGTGGTTCTGTATGGGTGTGGAACTTGGGTTCTGACATTAATGGAGGAACATAGACTGACGGTGTTTGAGAACAGGGTGTTGAGGAGAATATTTTGACCGAAGAGAGATGAAGTGACAGGAGGTTGGAGAAAACTGCATAATGAGGAGCTTCATAACTTGTACTCTTCTCCAAGTATAATTAGAATGATCAAGTCAAGGAGGATAAGATGGACAGTTAATTTAGCATTATCATCCTATCGTTCGATGCTATATTGTCAACCGATAGCGTCCATATGCAATAGCCTGGAATAGACTGACTTGCGATCTAGTGCTGTGTGACAGTTTCAGCAAGTGAACAGTTCCCTGAAAATGGCCAACTAGAGTCAAAACAGGTAGTAATTGATGTGATTTTAAAGTTGTTTTAAATAAAAGGGATATTATGAACAGTTTTAGGTCGCATTAGAGACGGAAATTAATGAGCTATTAGAAAGTAAATTAATTCATTTTCCCTTTCTGATATATAACATTTTTGCATCAAAAAGTTTCGTTTCAGTAAATCCGTTTAGGGAGTCTTATAAAGCATTTAATTACCTCATTTATCCATCACAAAACCTAGTATATATTTTCCTTAAATGTTCTTTTGATTGAATGGTTTTAAAAGGCGTATACAATCAGCCCTTTGTAGAAGAGACACGATCTCCATTCCAGGTCTAAACTTTATTTTCTTGTGTTGTAATGAAGTGTTGAAGAGTTATTAATATTTCCTCCGTACTTTTTCTTCCTTTTTAACGGAAACATGTTACAAAAGCACCCCCCTGGTGGTAGTTTTCTATACTACTTCAACTTGCCACGTTAATCACTATGACAGGCGACACTAATGCCCTCTTTTGACAGAAAAAAGAATACAATGTTTTTTTTCTCTCTCTCTCTCTCTTTGTAGCGTTTAGGCATTAGTTCACCCGTATTATCTTTCTTGTCTTTTAATTCGTCTCGCCCTTTTGCTATACATTTTCCTCTTCACTTGTCTTTTACACGTCAGAGGGGAAATTAGATGAAGAAACGTGTATCGTTCCATGAAGAAAATCCTTTCTTACTATTTACATTTTGTCCGAGAGTATAGACAATTTTTCTCTTTCCTTTTTTCAACCTTCCCTTGCCTCATTATACTTGTAATATGAGCGTGGGGATGATCCTAAATGTCATAATGCCCTCTGATGCTCCTTTGTTAGACTCAAAGATCTACAGTCCGCTAAAGCGATTAGTCTTTCTTTCAAGCACAGCGAGTTCGACAATTCATCATGACCAAAGATTATTTATACAGCGCAGATGCTTTGGTCTCTCTGCCGAGAGATGTCACTGCTTTCTCTCAGCATACGTTGATGAGGTCTGTGATTACGTTTCATAAAGAAAAGAACGTTTCATATGTTTTAGCTCCAAAATTGGTTTTATGAAATGACTGAATGACAGTAAAGTGACTATTTTTCAGTGACATATTTTGATTTTTAGGGCAAACAAAACTCACGTTTCAACTAGCAATATATTGACCAATTCAAATAGCAATTTGGAAGTAAAAACAGAAAATCGCCTATTGCACGGTTTCTCAAGCTAATGACGGTGACTGTGTTAGGGAAGTTTATGGATTTTGAGTGTTAAAGCTCTGACTCAAAAAGCGAGGAAACAATAAAGCTGAAACCTAGAGTGAAATGTAAAGTTGTCCCTGTGCTCAGCGAATTTAAGTCCTGTGGGAGCGGATATATACACGCACATTTTCTTGACCTCGGCACTAGGTTGAGGCGAGTGGTTAGTTTCACGTCCTTGCCGCTTTACCCCTGGCGTAAGAGCCCACGGTACCCATTGGATAGGAGGTTGGGAGAAGAGAAAATTCTTGACTTTACCGGGACTCGAACTCCGACCCCTCTTTCGTCCAGCCCGTAGCCAATCGCTATACCGACTAAGCTATCCTGGCTCCTATATACTTAGAGTCACGTGTGGATTTGCATGTCCTGTGAATTTCTATACTTTTACGTCCCTTGTGTTTATATCGGGAAGACTTCAGCAAAAATAAAGCTCTCCCTGTAACAGGCCGTGGAGGCCCATAGGGTTGTGAGACGTCGAGGCACCCACATTTTCTAGACAATCAACTCAAAGATGGAGTCGAGTTTTCCAGCCTCACGCACAAACCAACCTCTAACCCCAGGAAGATTCCTGGTACTCATTTCTTTTAGAGACTGAGTCAAACCCAGGGACATAGTGCGGCTGGAACGATTCAGTGACCTCATCGGGAATCGAACCCGCCACCTTGCGTCTTGTAGCATAGTGCCTCAACCAATTACACTACTGTATAGGACTTGGAAGAAAAGGATCATGGCCTAATTGAGGTATTATTCCAGAATTTACGTGGACTGGTTAAGTAAAACCACGATAAAGCCAGCAGTCGATGGGCTGTCTGAGATTCCAGGGAGTTACCGCTAGTCCATCGTGTCCAGTGTGTAACGCTCTTGAGCGAGAGGCTTGCTGAGTGACGAATCACACAGAATTTGCCTCCGGGGGGGGGGGCATAGGGGGATTTTGTAACCTAAACGCGTATAGAAGCTTAGCCACGAAATTAGAAGACGCGTTTGAATGCCGCTCGCTATAATTAGTGCGACTGACCTTGGGTGGGCCTCGTTCCTATTTCCTTCACCCTCACAACTGTAAGACTCATCGGCTTAGAGACCAAAGTGGACACACTCGAGAGTAGACTTCTGGTGAGCCCGAACTGACTGCCCTAACAAAATGTGTAATGAACTGTAATCCAACTTCCTTACGCCTTTGTCCTCCTCTTTGCTTTCATGTGACGTATTTCCGCTTCCTTTACGTATATGAAAGAAAGGGTTATGACAAAGTACCTATATATTCGTCTTTGTTCCACGTCTCTGCCTCTACCAACTACTGAACCAATACGCGGATTTCCAGTTTAATAACATACTTTCTTAAGATCCATGGAAGAATTAGTTTGTTATAGTTTTCTAAAACAACTTAAAGGGTACTTTATACATTTGATAAACAACCTTATAGATGGCGGCATTGTTGTCATTAATATTGTGACATGACGCCTGAAAGCCGGAATAGTGAAGTCAGAGGAGACGTAAATTGCTAGGAACGGCTCGATGAACAAGTTTCCGCGGCAACGGATACGACAGCAACAATTGAGGAACGGTATTTTCTGTGACGCCGTGTAGTCTCGTAGAACTTCACTGTCTTTCCGAAGGAACACACTGCGTCAGCCACTCAGATCTTCAAGCATTCTCCGAACATTTTATGGAACCCGGAATTTCACTACCATATTCATAAAAGCACGCCATTGGTCTCTTTCCTAAGCCAGACCAATCAAATCCATACCATCCCTTCATATTTCTCTAAGATCCATTTTAATATTGTCCACCCACATATGTCTTGATCTTCCTATTAGTCTTTTTCCTTCTGGCTTACCCACTGATACCCTATATGAATTCCTCTTCGTCTCATTCGTGCTACATGCCTTGCCCATCTCATCCTCCTTGACTTGATCATTCTAATTATACTTGGAGAAGAGTACAAGTTATGAAGCTCCTCATTATGCAGTTTTCTCCAACCTCCTGTCACTTCATCTCTCTTCGGTCCGAATGTTCCCCTCAGCACCCTCTCCTTAATATCAAGACCAGGTTTCACACCCATACAAAACTACAGGCAGTATTATAGTTGTATATGTTTTAATCCTCACACTTTCCTTTTTTAAACGTTTATCGGTCAATCACAGCGGTATCCAGTTCTAAATCATGAATTGTCTTCGCTCTCTCGAACGCTGGGATCGTGGGTTCGAATCCCTCTCAAGGCATAGTTGTCTGTGTGCGTTTCTTTTGTGTTTGTATTGTCTTGTGTTTAGGTAGAGGCCTCGTGACGGCCTGATCCCTTGTCCAAGGGGTCCTACCGTCTGCGTAAAAATTATTACGTAACTGAAAAAAAGGCCAGGGCCCAAAAAAAGGTCTGTAGAGCCATTGCTGAGTCAATTAATTAAAAATTATTTATTAAGTATCGATATATCGCCTTTCACAGTGATCTGTAACATCTGATATTGTGATAGATAATTCTGAACCTCTTCTACGGTCAGGAAGGGGGTTGGAGGGTGTTTGACTCTTGAGACACGTAATCTCCGTGTGGTGACTAGACTACCCCTACATGTACCCTGAACCCCCCCGCCACCCTTCCACGCACCCAAACCTCTAACTCCATCCGACTCTGTGAGTATGTCCGCAATTTGAGATCACGTGCAATACTGGTGTATAGCACAGAGCTAACTCGCGTACAGTGGTTTGTATTTCGTAGGTTCTGGGCTCGAAATTTATCCCGGACGACAGAGTGACTGATATTTTGTGTGATCTTTATCGGTCTGTTTTATATATTCGCCATATCTTAATACGAAATGAGGGAATATGCATGTATTCATACCATCCACAGGCAATGACAGGTACAGAGGTCTCATTCAAGAGGAACTTCTTGTGCCTTTGTAATTAAATATCACAGACAGACTGGATTATTATTGAACCATGCACGTTACATAGATAATGTAAAATATGGCCTCAAATGTAGGCCAAAATTATTATTATTATTATTATTATTATTATTATTATTGCAGCAAAATAGGGCCAGAATCTTAAATCAATCTTTATGCTGTGAATCATACCAAATCCATAAATAGACTCTCTCGGCAAAATTTATAGATTTTTGTGTGGATTATAGGCACTATGCTACAAGCCGGAAGGTCGCGGGTTCGAGTCCCGAGTAGGTGGATTATTTTCAATTGGCCTAATTCTTCCAGACGTACTATGCCCCTAGGGTCGACTCAGTCTCTAACAGAAATGAGTACCAGGAATCTTCTTGAGGGTAAAGGGCGGCCGGCGCGTAAGGCTGACAACCTCACCGCCATCTGTGAGCCGACTGTCTAGAAAATGTGGGAGCCTCGACGCCTCACAACCCTATTGGCTTTCACGGTCTGTTAGAGGAATAGCTTTGCCTTTTTACTCAATCGCTATAGTGTTGAACGTACGATGATTCATGAATGATGAATTGTAAAGTATTTGAAAGGAAGACATCGTGGCACCATCCAGGTGCTATGCCAGAACTTGCCTGGAGAGACTGAAGGAATGTGCACCTGTGCTTAATTAATAGTCACTCCTTTTCTGCTCTGCAATGGCCACAATAACTCAGGACTAGCAACCCTGCTATACCATGGGTACCGGGGCCTGTTTCTCTTGGTGTAAAGCTACCGGGGCGTGAAGCTGACCACTGACCTCCATCTAGGGCCGAGGTCTAAAATGATAGAGCTATACCTCCGCTCCCCCATACGCCTTTATGTCGTGAAACGTAATTAATTAAACACAAGTACATAAGTTAAAATACGCCTTAGGTCTACGCATGGTTATCACTGTGCTGTAAAAGGTTAATGTGACCTCTTGTATGAAATACTCCATTTTCGACGAAACAGGTAGATTTCTTATGCAAGTCTATAATGAATTTAGTTTCCTATACCGAGCAAATGATGTACATATATATTTCCATTATCCCTTTAGAGACTGAATTCCTTCACAATTTTATATATAGATTCAGTCCGTACCTCACAGGAAACACATTACGTCTCCGCTACAAAGCCCAACCAGTTAACGCTGTTTGGGGAAACAGTCGCTGTTTATTATGAGAACCATACAGAACACACACTTACACTGTGCTGCAAAAGTGCAGAGTTTAATATGTTAAAGCAGGTGACATATGTATATTAACCACTGGGCTTTAAAGGGTTAACAGGGGGTGCAAAATTTTACGAACTGTTTGGGACTTGTGCGGTGTTTGCTCTCAAGACCCCGGCTAAGGAAAGCGGTAGAATTAATTGGAAAGGGTTGTGAGGGAGACAAGCAATTGGAGTGGGGGTTACAGCTTTCCGACACTCGCGCAAAATGTTAAGCTAATTTCTAATCCATCATGGCTACCAGGAAATGCATCTCCGAAATGGCCAGACGAATCCTCTCCACACGGTAAAAGTGTAATTGGTGTACACACTCATGGAATGGTGAGTTGAACCTTTGAGTGCTAAACACGAGGTAACTCGTATAGAGAAATGTACCTCTAAAATTATAAAACGAGTCCTACCCACATCGTAAAAGTTTAATCATGTGATTATGAGTTTATCTTTCAAGTGCTAAACACGAAATAACTTGTATGGAGAAATTAGGTTTCTATGTTCTTAATACGATTTACAAGCCTACTAGTGTAAAATCCGTTGCGAATTCTGTGAGATCTGTTGTCACTTCTTTTATACCCCTTCGTACTATTAATTTTTTCGCCTGTTTTTTTTAATGCTAGTGGGGTGGGACTAAGTCCCTTGTACTGAGGCCACTTCTGGCCTATTGTACCAGCCCCAGATGATAGTTGAAGTTCATTGTGGAGAAATTGGTGGAATGAAGACTGGTAGGGGAAACCGAAGTACTCGGAGAAAACCTGCCCCAGCGCCACTTTGTCCACCACGAATCCCACTTGACCCTGGATCGAACCCGGGCGACCGCGGTGGGAAGCCAGCGACTAACCGCTTGAGCTATGGCTTTGGATATAATACTGAGAGGAGCTCTGAAAGAGTCTAGCATTTGTGGTGAAGAAAACTATGGAGCTCTTGTCTGGAACTAAACCCCGGAATTGCAGCCCTTATCCAGGCACTTTAATAAATGATCGGTTCAGGATAATTACATGTTCCGATAAAGGGGATTCATTCGAGCGTTTTCTGCCATGTTCGATGTGTATGAAGTGTTCGCCTGTGTTTGCTAATCGAGTCAATAAAGAGTCCAAACTGAATGGCTGAGTCAACACTAACGAAAAGTTTTCCTGCCTTCTTGATTGGACCCGTCAATCACTGCAGTTGGGCGAGTGATATTCTGTACTTAGGTCTTAATGACTTATGGAAAAAGGAACAACATTCGACCCTATGAGATTGGACGGTGCCTCTCCCTGAGCGGCTGTCTTTACTGAAGTCCGTCTACTACATGGGACTTTGGGCAGGCAACCTCACTCATGGAGCTCTGAGCCCTTCTGGAGGAACCGCAAATTCTGCAGCTACTCAAGAATTTCCCAGCATTTTATGGAACCCGAAGGTTCATTACCGTGTTCACAAGAGCCCTCCATTGGTCCGTATCCTGAGCCGGATCAATCCAATCCATCCCATCCCATCCTATCTCTCTAAGATCCATTTTAATATTGTTCATCCACCTACGTCTTGGTCTTCCTTGTGGTCTCCTTCCTTCTGGCTTTCCCACCAATATCCTATATGCATTCCTCGTCTCCCCAATTCGTGCTATATGCCCTGCCAGCCTCATCCTCCTTGACTTGATCATTCTAGTTATGCTTGGAGAAGAATACAAGTTATGAAGATCCTTTATGAAGCTTCACTCGGCATTTATAGAGTAAAAAAGAATAGAGAAATTAATTGTCGAACTCACTGTAATTATAAATTTAATTTATTTGTTGGTATATGTTTTCATTTTCCTTTTACGATATTTTTAATTGCTTCTATATATTTAGGATAAATATAAAAATGATTTTGTTCCAATTTATAGCGAATAGACTGTCACAGTTCGGAACAGTGTGACATGTGACGTCATGGTGCAGGCTCCAGCGGCCTAGAACAAATAAATTGGGAGGGGAAGTGCACTAGCAGCTTCCGGTTCATGCAGTTGTGGGTGACAGTTCGAGGACTGAAGGAACCCTGCATATGAAAAGCTTGTCAAAATTTCCATGACGAGTGTCACATGTTAGTTGTTTTTCCTGTGCTTTTCCTTGTAGGCCTATAGAATTGTGGATGATGTTTGGATGACAGGCTTGGGGGGGGATTAGGGGGGGAAACACGACCATATATTGACCATGGTCTACAATGCGACGTAACCATAATGTGGTCTTCTTTGACAAACAGACACTTTAATGGTCAATAAATTTACCATACGTCTACGGAACTGAATACTTTTCGAGAAGCCGCCGGTTGCTCAGCCACTCAAGATTTCCCAAAATATTTTATTGGAGCAGAAGTTTCATTACCGTGTTCACAAGAGCCCTCCATTGGTCCCTATCCTCAGTCAGATGAATGCGAACTACATCATCCCCACATCATCCTTCCATCTACATCTAGGTCTTATTTTAAGTGTTATTTCTTCAGATTTTCCTGTCAAACCCCTATATACATTCCTCCTCTCACTCACGCATTCTACATGCGTTTCCCATCTTATTCTTCTTAATTTGATCATTCTAATTATACTTGGAGAATATAGTACAAATTCTGATGCAGGTTTCTCCATCCTCCTATAATTTCATCCATGAAGACGTGTGGGGGAGTGGATGTATAGATCCACGTATTCTTGACCTCGGAATTAGTTGGAGGTGCGAGGTCAGCTTCACGCCCTTGTCGCTCTTCCCCCGGGAAAAAAATCGCCGGTACTCCTTCGCTACGAGGATGTGTGGGCCCCAGAACCGAGATGGACAATTTGGATTCGAACCAAAAATCTATATGCATTCTTCTTCTGTCCCATGCGTGCTACATGGAAACCTGCATCTCTTTCTCCTTCAGTTGATTATTATAATTATAGAAAGTTACGAATTATGAAGCTTCTATTAACTGATCCCTCTTCGGTCAAAATATTTTCCTCTGCACCCTGTTCTCAAACACCCCCAGTTCATGTTCCTCCTTTAATGTCAGACACCAAGTTCCCTCGCGACTACTCAATGGAATTAGTTAGATATTTGTCATATCGAAAAAATGTTTCAATTAAGCGGTTGGTAACTGCGAATGGAGCCCATGTTTTATGTTGTGCAGGATAAACCGGTTTTATGAAATCCAAGAATTTGAATTGGAACTTTGTATAAAGCAGTAAGGACACTGCGCTGATAGAACCGTAATTAAACGTGTCGTAACAGCGTGCAGTTCTCAAAATGGCTGACGTTGCGAAGAACTGAAGCCAGAAATCGTATCAAACAATATTGTTTGCAGACTTGGGACTTACTCTTCCATTCGAAAGATGGAAGCGATATGGTATTTCGTAATTCCTGGCTGTCTCCGAAACCCAAAATACTTGAATTTCATAATCAATACCACCCAACGAAAAAAAAAAACTCATAAATCCTTTAATTTGGTGGGGGCACGCGGTAGCGTAGTTGGTTCAGGCACTGTGCTACAAGCCGGAAGGTCTCAGGTTCGATTCCTGATGAAGTTACTGGATTTTCCAGTTGACCTAATCCTTCCAGCCGCATTATGGCCATGGGGTCGACTCAGCCTCTAACAGAAATGAGGGCCAGGACTCTTCCTGGAGGTAAAGGGCGGTCTGCGCGTAAGGCTGAGAAACCTACTGCCATCTGTGAGCCGATTGTTTAGAAAATGTGGGAGCCTCGACGTCTCACAACCCTATGGGCCTCCACGGCCTGTTACAGGGATAGCTTTTTAACCTTTATTTAGACCCTGATGTGCCATATTTATTCCAAATCTATGTATTAATTTGGAATATAAGATATAGTGTTAGACAAAAGCTCATGGATCATGATCTCCCCATTTTTTTTTTTCGTTTTGTGCGTTTTGGGGAGCCAGGATAGCTCAGTCGGTATAATGACTGGCTACGGACTCGACGACCGAGATGTCGGAGTTTAAGTCCCGGAAGGATCAAGAATTTTCTCTTGTCCACGTCGTCCAGCGTCCTATACAATGCTTACCGTGGAATATTTCCTCGGGGGTAAAGAGGCCGGAGCGTGAAGCTGATCGCTCATCTTCAACTAGTGCCGAGGTCAAGAACACATGGACTTATACATCCACTCCACCATACGTCTTCATGGCGTAGTGCTTATTTAGTTAAGCACAGCGACAACTTTTACATTTATGTATTTTGAGGGAAAAGTTGAGTTCGAACATGCTACGTACTGGATTCGAATCCGCAATTACAGGTTCGAAGGACCTAAGAAAATTATTATCTTACATTTGCATCAGGGCCGCGCCATAGCTCAAGCGGTTAGTCGCTGACTTCCCACCGCGGCGGCCCTGGTTCGATCCCGGCTATGGTCAAGTGGGATTTGTGGTGGACAAAGTGGCGCTGGGGCAGGTTTTCTCCTAGTACTTCGGTTTCCCCTGCCAATCTTCATTCCACCAATTGCTCCACAATCACCCTCACCTATCATCTGGGGCTGGTACAATAGGCCAGGAGTGGCTGCAGTACAAGGGACTTAGTCCCACCCCACTAGCATTAAAGAAAATAATACTCGTACATTTGCATCATATATCTTAAAACTCTTTAAAGAAACCAACGATAAAAATTTGTATTAGCTTAAAGTAGAAAGAGGGGCTGTGTTGTGGGCCCATAGGGTAGGGAAAATTGGCGTGTAAGAAACCCGTGTAACGTGGCGTTTTCTTCTGTTATAATATTCCTGCTGACTTCCAGAAGAAAAATACCAGCGGAATGTTAAAACCTTCACGAAACTTCCTAGAAACGCGAAAGTAAAAATGTAATTTAATTGCAGAGAACACGGAAATGTATAGCAGACATCTTGTTGCGTTTCCATGTTGTCACGGCATTCCTATAGCAGAAACATAACCTCCATCTCCACACAACCGTGTTCTCATTATTAACCGACTCCATACAAAGAAAAAGAAATCCTTCTTCAAAAGATAACAGTATTTCCCAATACTTTATAGAACCCGAAAATTCGTTATCATGTTCAGAAGAACACATCACTAGTACCGATCCTGAGACAGATTAATCCAATCATCATATTTTATTTCTCTGATATGCATTTCAATATTATCCTCCCATCTATAACTAATTCCTCTTAGTGGTCTCTTTCCTTCATATTTTCCCGCCATGACTTCATAAATTTCTCAACGCTCATTTGCGTGCTACATACCCAGTCCATCAAATCCCTTTATTTGATCGTTCTAATAATATTTGGCAAGGAATGGAAATTATGAAGCTCCTTTTTATGCAGTTTTCTCCAACCTTTTGTCACTTCATCTCTCTTCGGTCGAAATATTCTCCTCAACACCCTGTTCTCAAACACTATCAGTGTGTTCCTCACTTAATGTCAGAGACCAAGCTTCACACTCATACTTTTTTATCTATGGCTCTACAGCCCTTGTGAAACTTGTCCATTTTTCCAGTTTCTTAATCCTATACACAGTTGATAGGACCTCTTAGACGGGGGATCAGCCCGTCGCATGGCCGCTACTTACACACAGAACAACACAAACACAGAATAAACTCACATAGACATCCATGGGGTTCAAACCCACGATCTCAGTTTTCGAGCGAGTGAAGACAGTTCATGCCTTAGACAGCGCGGCCACTGTGATCAGCATGCCCATACGTAAACAGGCAAAAATATATCGTGGCATTATAACTGAAGATAGAGCCTTTACTAGGTTACGGCACAGTAAACAACTGATCAGCGTAACGATTGCACACGCAACAGAGTAACGGTGTTTTCTGTGCGGTCCGTGCAGAGGCTATCTAATGGGGACCAGCTGCCATTTCGAAATGGTCTTCAGACGGCAGTTAGAAGAGTAGGAGGTTAGTGTGAGATGGCCGCCAGCCTGCGAGGCCTTGAGCCCGGGAGCTGAGGAACATCCATTGGAAGCCGTTACCAATCAGAGCAGTGAAGACCGGGACTGAGAACACTAGCTTTTGTGTGCTAGTGTTCTTTGAAGTGTAGTCACGAGTTGTTTAAGTGTCCAGTAGATTCAAATCCCGTCTATAGTCATCTAACACGTCACAATAGTTTTGTGTATTTTAATATTTGCACTTTTAGATATCACAGGAGCTATTATTATTGCATCTGAAATTTTGGATTTTTTCGGTATCCACATTTTTTGTTTTGTTTTCTTTTTTTTCGGACTGGTTTCATATTTAGCCCTTGTGTTGTTGTTTAAGGAAGCAGATACATTTAAAATATACTAAATAATTATTACATATTTATGTAATTAAAATTGTAATTCTTTCTAGCTGTCGTAGTTTTTGCTAGCTGTGGTTCTTGCAATCATGACAATACAAACTGTAACCACTGCAAATTTAAATACTTTATTTTTTTACTTCTTATTGATAACTTAAATGTAATTGAATTATTATTATTGAGCCGGGACAGATAAGTCGGTATAGCGACTGGCTACGGCCGGCACGACCGAGGGGTCGGAGATCGAACCCCGGTAGAGGCAAGATTTTTCTTCTCTCCACGTCTTCCAGACCAGTTCTGGAGGCCTCCCAACCTCCTCTCCAATGGGTACCGGGGGCTCATTCCTTGAGGTAAAGCGGCTGGAGCGTGAAGCTGACCACTCACCTCCAACTAGTGCTGAGGTCAAGGATATGTGGATCTATTAATCCACTTCCCCATACGTCTTCTTGGCGTAATAGTTAGTTAATCACAGGGACAACTTCACCGTATTGTTGTCATTATTTTAACTAATTTTGTTTTATTTTTTGTAAATGTTATGTTGTTGTTTTCTCCTAGTTACTGGTGTTCACTTTATAATTGGCCTTTTGGCTATAAGTTAGCAGGTAAATAAGTACAAATTAAACTGAATTATTATTACTGCGCCATATTAAAAGGGATACGTCCTTTATTTAGAGTCAGAACTTATCCCTAAGACTAATCATCTATGTGGTACAGACGTAAGCCCATCAAGAAGGGTGTCATCCACTGTTCCTACATCCTCAGTTTCTTTCCATGATCACATTACTCTTTTGTCCTGAAGATGGAGGCAACACGTTCCTTAAAAACGCTTCTAAAATTCTTCCTGACAATATGGCGTCACATCTCAGATGACAGCAATTGTTTTATTGTTTGAGCTCTGACGAACTTCCTCGCTACCGTAAATGCACCAGACACGCGGTCGTGTAAAACTGAGAGAGAATTTCGCGTAATAAAAGACATTTAATTGAGAGCGGATGAACTGGGGTCTGAAATTCCAGAAGTGAGTTCACTTCACATCACATTCGCTCCGCGACACGTTGACGCCTCTTCTGTTATGTACGAGTATACATGCTTAGAGCATAAGACGCTCTATTACTATCATTTCCTGGCAGCATCGCGTCATGTTACTGAACCGAAATAAAGCAGAGATCTCGTAGCAAACCTACACGTCAGGAGTGTCACAAGAGTACAACTCTCTGGCCAGATGTGGCCCTAGAAATGTTGAGGCACTATGCTATAAGCCGGAAGGTCACGGTATCGAAACCCGATGAGTTGGATTTTTTTTTTCAATTTACCTAATCCTTCCAGTCGCACTATGGCCCTGGGGTTCACTCAGCCTCTAACAGAAATGAGTACCAGGAATCTTCCTGGGGGTAAAGGGCGGCCGGCGCGTAAGGCTGACAACTTCACCGCCATCTGTGAGCCGATTGTCTAGAAAATGTGGGAGCCTCGACGTCTCACAACCCTATGGGCCTCCACGGCCTGTTACAGGGATAGCTTTACTTAACCTCACCACCATCTGTGAACCGATTGTCTAGAAAATGTGGGAACCTCGACGTCTCACAACCCTATGGGCTTCCACCGACTTTTACAGGGATAGCTTTACCATTTTACATCAATTTTCTTATAAATTCTCCATGATTGATGCCAAGGGGTAGATTCCAGACTATTATTTCTTTAATGCTAGTGGGGTGGGACTAAGTCCCTTGTGCTGCGGCCACTTCTGGCCTATTGTACCAGCCCCAGATGATAGGTGAGGGTGATTGTGGAGCAATTGGTGGAATGAAGATTGGCAGGGGAAACCGAAGTACTCGGAGAAAACCTGCCCCAGCGCCACTTTTTCCACCACAAATCTCACTTGACCAGACTCGGGATTGAACCCGGATCCCCGCGATGGGAAGGCAGCGACTAACCGCTTGAGCTATGCGCGGCCTTGAGAGTCCAACTAAGATGAATACCCAGGTCCTCCAGGTTGGGGGTTGAACATGAGGCTAACAACCTCATCCTGTAAAAATAATTTTGTTCAGAAACCTAACCACCAGCCTCAGATAAGTGGAAGAAAGGAATGGAATCCGGCTGTAGAGGAGGCCAAGGTTCAACTCGGCTGTAGCGCCGAGTGGTACGTAGGTAGGCTGGTAAATTTAATATCAATCCGTTACGAAGTTTCCGAGGTTAAACACGCGGACGGACATGATCTAACCATCATTCATTTAGTCCCTGAATTTCGTTCCAATAGAACAAATGAACTGCTGTAACGATTGCATTGCTGTCTGATTCCTGGCAAGCACGGGACTGGCTGCATGTTACAAGAGAGACCGGATGTAGCACTTCGTCACACTTCCGCTTGTTCTGGTTGCCAGAACACTTTGGCGCGGCTAGAATTGTATAGATTGGCCTGACAAGTTTGCATTGCAAATGAGAGCAAAGTCGTGCAATTTGCAATGTTGTCAGGGCGTGTGGAATATTGATCCACCCTCTCTACTCGACAGCACAACAAACACAGGACATAGAGCCCTCATGCTGCCAACAGACTTCTTTGCTCCCTTCCTTAAAAAGAAAATGTCATTAAGTGCGAAAATCGCTTAACTCATTGTACGTGGACAGTGGTTCGTTATATATTTCCTTTTGCATCTATTTCTCGCCTTTATCTTCTTTTTTCCCCATTCTCATTCTATTGTTTCCTTTATGTGTTGTTTCCTTGCCTTTTTTATCTCCTTTCTTTCCTTATTTTGAAGAAAAAATAAAGGGATGTTTATGAGATCACTTTGCTCTATATCCCTGTTAATTTTTGAGACTTATGAGATCACATTCCTGTCTGTGTGTCCCCTAGTCTGTATTTCTCCCCCTAATTTTTACATTTTCTATTCGGTCCGTGTAGTATCAAAGGAAAGTAAGCGATTAGTTCTACACAGAAATTTTGATCTTGTTTTCTTCATTTCATTTCTATTCTAATTTCTTTCCTTTCGTTATTTCTCTTTCCTTCTTCCTTTAACTCATATTTTATATTATACAGGGTGAGTCAGAAAGAATGGATGGATTTCACAAGGCAATAAAATTGAAATCCGTCCATTCTTTCTGACGCACCTTGTACTTCCTTTTCGTTTTGTTCTATTTTCTCTTTTTTACTTCCTCTCTCTCTCCCATTTTTATTCCACTTTCTCCAATTCATTATTCACTAATATCTTTTCATTCTATGTGTATTTTGAAGGCTTTGTTAGGAAAACAAAGAAGAACTAAATACATGAGTTTCTGTAGTGCTCAGGCGCATGGACCCAGGTTAGCAGCATCCAGGGGTAAGTAGGCCACACTGCAGCTTCAAGCGCCTGTCGATATGTGTGACGTTGAGAACCTTCGGAGACTAATTTAGACGAGGTGAATCCAAGAATCATGAACAATTAACAGCAGCTAGAATGTGTGTTCCCTGTGACGTCCATTACTGCCGAGCGAGCGTCGGTGACGTCAGGACGCTTTAGCTTTGTGTTCAGGAGGTAGTGAGATCGAATCCCAGACAAGACACCTGCTGTCCTGACTAAGGTAGTTCATGGCTTTGCTTACTTTCTCCAGGCAATTGCCGTGATACCTGGATTAGTCCACGACCACTTCCTTCATATTCCTTTACAATTCAACTTCATTTTTGCCCGACGCTATGTAATCTCCATAATAAAAGATCATCTGGAGCACGCTATTAGCACGAAACAGGACAGCGGTAATGAAGGAAGCAGTTCTGAGATCTGGCCCCGTGTAGATAGTGTTAATCGACGTTTCGGAGGAACGTATCGCCTCCATCTTCAGGGTAGAAGACAAGAAGAAATCCGCGAGCGAACCAGCTTGAGTAAGTGCAGTAGCCTGTTGCACCCCGCTCACGCTGGTTCGCTTGCGGATTTCTTCTGGTCTTCTACCCTGAAGTTGGAGGCGATACGTTCCTCCGAAACGTCGGTTAACACATTATCTACACGGCGCCATATCCCAGAAGACGGCTTTCTTCATAGTCACCGCCGTAAAAACCTCAGCTCTTACATACGAGAGTGGTAAGTTTCACTCAAACTGTAAAACTGCCAACTTCAATTTGGGACGTGCCTGGTTCGAATCTTGGTAGGGACACCGATTATCTTGATACGTATTTTATGGTTTTTGTCATCCCGTCCATGTAATTGTCTTTACATTCTCTCAAATTACGTGACGACAATTTCTACATCCTTTTCAGTTTACTGTTCACTACCGTCCACTCACAGAAGCCACGATAGCTCAGTCGGTATGTAGACGGGCTATGGACGGCTGGGTTTCGATTCCCGTAAACAGCAAGTGATTTTATCTTCTACACAGCGCCCAGACCGGCTCTGGGACCCACCCAACCTCCTATCCAATGGGCGTGTAGCTGACCACTCACCTCCAACTAAAGCCTATGTCAAGAGTAGTGGAGCTACACCTCCACTCTTCCATACGTCTTCATAGAGTAGTGTTTAATTGATTAAGCACATTAGCAACTTTACCTTTATCTTGCCATTCGGTCATTCAACGTTATATGTAATATGAGTTGCTGAAAAGGCGTCGTTAAATAAACAACAGATATGTATATGAACATGAGTGGAGTACTCGCATTCTGAATATATGATATCGGACTTGGACTGCAGAGTTTGCATCGGATATAAATATCCAAGCCGCTACCACGGATACGAAGCTTCGAGCAGGGATATTTTGTCAGATTGTGAGACATATCTTCTGAACTGTTAAGATGAGACAGACCGACGTTTCGGAGCGAATTGTTGCCTCCATCTTCAAGGTGGAAGAGTAAGCTAAGCAAGAAACTAACAGACGCACCACAGAAGTTGAAAGTGGTGGGTGGCCGAAACGGCGTACTATTTGGGCATTTCGCTGGAGGGACTAGGGAAATCCACCAAAATACTCTGACAGGGTAACCAGTGCCCCAGGCCAAATTCGAACTGGTGACAATACACCTTGGCTAATATAGTCAAAATACCCTATGTAAATGTGAAGGTGAAATTGTCCCTATGCTTAATTAATGCGTGGCCTTTTATAAAATGGCGGAGAACCTAACATAAACCAGCTCCTCCAAGGATTCCATTACTGCTGATAGACTTGAAAGGATTCTGACGATGGTGTAGACTGTATTTCTTTTGGCTTAGTTTGGACTTCACCCATCGTCTGGTATATAAAAGACAAAAAACCACGACGTTTCGGAGACTGGATCTGTCTCCGTCTTCAGGTGGATAGGTAAGGATAAACCTACTCAGTTTGGCCCCTTAGAAAGAGCTAGTCTCAATCATTGGACCTACTGCTGTTCACATCTGCGTTGTGCCTGATATGCACGTTGTCCAGCAACGGACGTCTATTCTCGTTAACAGCGTAACGCTCGGGAACGTGTTTAGCTAATCGTTACCTAGCAATATGTCACAATATGTTTCATGTCGGAATATCACACGCAGCCATGACTGAAAATCCTTTTTAAAAATAAATATTATTTTACATGTTCGTTGTTATTGTATCCCCTTTTCAATCCTCCAACCCAAAACCCAATGGCATGGCCGTCGCCTGTGATTAGTTGACTATCTGAAAACATCGCCTTCCATTCAGTTTTGCGGTTCACGCTCTTCAATTGTTTCCCCAGATGTCGCTCGCAACAAACAGCGAGTGCATGGCAGCGCGATGCTGTCTTCTTCTGTTTGTACGCCTGCAGACTGTCATTTTGTTTGTTTCCGCGTGAGTTGATTTTCACATGCGGTGCATCTCATACTTCCAGTCGGACCCACCATTTTATAGGGCCTTCTCACTCCATCATCAGCCTTTTAACCAACGGCAGCGAAACAAAATGAACGAAATTGGAGGGAAAAAGGATATTTTTTTTGTAAAAAAAAAAAGGCTGATGAGGCAAAATGAATTAGAAAGGCAGTTCCGATAGGACAAAGGGACAGGACGATGAGGAAATGGAATTTTGATGAATTATTGGAAATTATATAAAAAAGACAAACTGGGGCAGAGAAATTATTAGAATTGATTTAAAATTAAATAAGAATATAATGGTAAAACTCTGCTGTGTCTAAAATGTTGGTGACGTGTAGACCCGTTACTGAGCAACGACCGCGAAACAATCATTACTAGGGTCATTACTAGGTAATGGCCCGTAAACAGCAGTAGAGGAATGGTGTTCTCTGCGCTGTCCTCGTAGATGGCTGCTCACGCAACAAAGACACAACAGAGGAATGGTGTTTTCTGTGCGATTCGTGCCGAGATATTATGAGCATGGTGAGTGAGTGCCGTTGCACGATCTGCTTTGCAAAGTGTACAGACACAGGACCTGTATACAGCGCAAGAGGAAGAATTTTCAGTAACACGCTCTATGTGCGATACGTACGCTTGACGAAAGGCCAAGCCTATTCATAAGAGACGAGCCCATCTTCTCGTCAGAGAGGATATTACGTAAGGACTATGACTGCAAGGGTTCAGTTGGGAAATGTCTCTGGTCGTGAGTCTCAAGGGGTTTGGCACCGAGACAAACTGATTGGCAGTAAACCGCCAGTCTCAAAGAAACTTGAATTTGACTTTGATCGTTGCTGTGCGAAGCTGATAGCTGATTCCAGGGACAATTGGTGAAACTAGAGGAAGCGGAACGTCCGCCGTTGGAAGCCGCCACCAAGCAGCGGCTAGAGAAGACTTAAATGTGTACTCTACAGAACTTTAAATTGTGTGAATTAATGATACGGTTATAATTACCTGTAATCACGAATCTGTCAGATTTCAATAAATCCAACTACCCTAGGATGGAAGCAGCAGGTCTCTCCGAAACAGTGATACATATATACCAAGCTATACGGCGTCATATCCCAAAAACAAAATGTTCACAGTTACTGCCGTGATAGCCACGAATCTCTCAGCTTTAATTTGTGACTGCGGCTTTATGGAATACGCCGCGTGAATTATTGAAGGTTTTCCAACGTTTCGGCTAAAATTTATGTTGCCTTTTTCACGATTAATGTCAAGTTTAGATATTTTAAGAGCATTTTATGAATATAGCAATTGGCGGTGGCACCATGATTAGTCGGAAATCTTACAACACAATAAAAAAAAATCCTTACATGTCTTCGAAAACAGAATTTTGTATGCTACAGGGTATTACAAAATCCTCGTAGCTGTTCCAGTAGAATCATACTACTTTTCTAACCAAAGTAACACCAAATTATCAGATCGACTGTCCTTCGACCAAATATAAACAGTCTTTTACACGGTCTTTGTATTGACCTAGCCGGCTTTTAATTACAGTCAATTTTCCATCTATCCTGATTCATATCGGAGGCGAGTTAACTCATTCGATATAGCGATAGGTCACGAGGTGGACGTCCGGGGTTCGATTCCTGGCAGAAGCAAAATTTTACTCTTCTCCAAAACGTCCAAACCAGTTCTGGGTCTACCCAGCCTCATATCAAATGCCTTACAGGGGGCGACTTCTCGGAGGTTGAGTGGCTGGAGCTTGAAGCTGACAGCTCATCTGTAACTAGCGACGAGGTCAAGAATGGTGCAGCTATATCTCCACTCCCCCATGCGTCTTCATGATATGGTGCTTAATTAATTAAGCACACTGACAAATTTGCCTTTCTTACCTGATTTACGTATATTTCCCGCTGTCTTCCTCTCTGGTTTTCCATTCGAATGCCGTAAGAAAACTTTGAGATTGGCCACAAACGCATCCTTTCAGATCCTTACCAACTTATTCATGATCAACTTTCCAATCATATCACGCTATACAACGCTTACATATACTAGAAAAAATACCCTGAAACTCTCAAGCGTAGGGTAAATTTAGAAATTTGATACGTATGCCATAGTCTTTTATTATAGAAAAAATATTGTAAATACAAAAAGGCCTAGGCAATGCCCATCCGGCCTTCTGTAGCACATTCTTATAAACATCTTATTCTGTAATAGTGGCAACCCTGCGATTCTTAATGTAGATCTTAACTTAATTCTGAGAGTACACTGCTAACAATCAGTACAATTACTTCTTTTGCTTATGTTACATGTCTATTTTATATAAACATAGGAATGCTGTTTATGAAGTCACAGACGCCTTGCAGAAATCGTTTTTCTTCTAGCCTTAAGAGCTCTGTAACTGACTTTGGGNTTGCTTTGGGGGTTTTTTTTTTTTTTTTTTTTGCTATTCTCAGACAAAATGTTCACCATTGTTGCCCGTTAGGCCTCGTACAGTTTACAGTTTCAGCAGACATGTTTCTCCGTTTGCAGCTGGTTTTGACAGTTCGCTGCAGCCATCTATGTTAAGCACTTGAAACTAACTCGAGACGACTTGCCCAGTATCGTGACGTATTCAGACTGTAGTACCGCAAAATAAGAAATGTTATGGCACGAAATTGAATAAGTTTATCTTGTAAAATTATTGACACTTTAAAATCAGTCCGTACCTCACAGGAAACACACCCCGTCTCCATAGCAACGCCCAACCGGTTAATCCTGTTTAGGGAAATAATCGCTGTTTACTGTGAGAACCATACGGAACACATAAATACACTGTGTGGGCAGACTGCAGAGTTTTAGTACCTTGAAGTCCGTACCTCACAGGAAACACACTCCGTCTCCATAACAACGCCCAACCGGTTAATGCTGTTTAGGGAAATAATCGCTGTTTACTGTGAGAACCATACGGAACACATAAATACACTGTGTGGGCAGAATGCAGAGTTTAGTATGTTAAAGCAAATGTATGTATAGGATTTAAACGGTTAAATAGGTTTATCCTTTAAGAATATTTACACCTTAAAAATGCCGTCAATATAATAACGTAGACATTTCTTTTTCCGGAAATGGAGGAACTTGTAAGTTGTCTGGAAAATTGTCGGCTGCTCTAGGGACAGCCACAACATGGATGAATATGTTATTTGCGTGGTTATTTTCCTAGTTCGTTAGTTGGTTAGAAACCCGGCTTCTGCGTCTCTAGAGTTTCTTCCTGAGGGGTTGTGGGGGGGGGGGCAGTGAACGTGAAAATTTACTTACAAACTTCCGCTGAAGTCCTGAAGTATGCAGAGAGTAGAATAACTTTAAAAAAATCAAGTTTTTATATTACTATTTGGTATATTCTCTCTTATTAAGATTCGAGGGGTGGGGACAGATGCCTGGCCCCCCCCCGCCTCTCTCCCGGAGCCCGTGTGACTCCGGCCGGTAATTAGTTTGCTGCTTACTGACTTACTTTGAATATAAACTGCTAAGTCATCAATCGACCAACAATTCTTAGGCTATGTAACAACTTTTTTCAAGCACATAAGTTACATAGTGGGGGTATGCAGTGGCGTAGTTCGTTTCGACACTATGCTACAAGCCCGAAGGTAGTGGGTTCGATTCCAGATGAGGTAACTGGATTTTTCAATTTACCTAATCCTTCCAGCCGCACTATGGCCCTGGGTTCGGCTCAGCCTCTAACAGGAATGAGTACCAGGCATCTTCCTGGGGGTAAAGGGCGGCCGGCGCATAAGGCTAACAACATCATCGCCATCTGTGAGCCGATTGTCTAAAAAATGTGGGACCCTCGACGGCCTGTTATAGGGATAACTTTACCTTCGTTTGTAAGCTACATAGCGTCCTGTTTGAGCAGTTATTGCCTGCCAATATCCAACTCAGGTTGTAGATTACGAAGGTTTGATTCTGGGATGTCCACCCCGTTTTCAGACCAGTAAAATGGCCTCCATTATGTAGAATATATTGCTTCCTACCAATTTTGGTAAAAAGCATCACATCCCCCCTTGCTTTAAATTGACATTAAATGTGTAATCAATTTATGGGTCTATATCCATAATTCGTTGTTTTATTCTGCTGAATATAGCATTGCCAACTGAGGGGTTATTCACAACAGATCTTTTTGAACCTCCACTCCCACCCGTTTCGTCCGTGGTACCCCTAAATAGACTGATATGTTATACTCATGAGAAATAAGGGATGGGACAAAACTCGCTTACAGTGTTATTATGCACTTGGGGAAAATGGATTGTTAAATTATGATATTAATATAAATTGTAGTCTTATGCGTCATATATATTTATTTGCTTGCTTGTTTTACAATGGGTTGGATTCTGATAATGGACGGACTGTGTGTGTAATGTATACAATTAAAATTTTAAATGAATTTCACATATACAGCTGGCTTTGATTTTGACATATCCTCTCGTCAGTTAGGACGCCCTCAATGGCAGATCCGTAACAGTCTTAACAAAGACTAAAATCTGATTGGGGCTTGACTTACCGCCAGTCGTAAAGTGACATTGACCCTTACGTACGGACTTCACGTCGAATCCCCCTTCTTCCTCAGACAGGAAGTACCACGTAAGAATGACGAAGGTGTCTCGCTCTACGTCACAGACTGGTCGAGGACTCAAAGAGGGCCTGATGCCAAGACTAAAAGAGTCGGTTGAAAAGCCGGTGGAAATGCAGCCATTTCCATTACCGACCCACTTCAACCTTGAATATTTGGCAGCATATTTCACCGAAACTTCGTTATCAGCCCAAAAGTTTGCACGGTGTCACAACCCAGAAGTTCGCTATCTTATGAAGCTAATAGCTGGTGTATTTTCTCCATTCACTAATGCTGTAAGAGGTGAAAGTGGTGAAGTTTTTTCTCTACTTAATTAAGCACTACGCCATGAAGACGCATGGGATAGTTGAGGTACAGCTACACGCCCCGGCCGCTTTACTCCCCAGGGAAAAGGCCTTCCGTACCAATTGAATAAGAGGCTGCGTGGAACCCAGAGCCGGTCTGAACGCTGTGGTGATGAGAACATATCTTGTAAGATTTGAGGCTTTCACGGCGGTGACTATGAAGACAGCAGTCTTCTGGGATTTGGCACCGTGTATATGTGGTGTTAACCGACGTTTCGGAGGAACGTATCGCCCCCATCTTCAGGGTAGAAGAAAAAGTATAAGAAATCTGCAGACTGCTTTACCGTTTCTCACGGTGTTGTCGCTTGCAGATTTCTTATACTTTTTCTTCTACCCTGAAGATGGGGGCGATACGTTCCTCCGAAACGTCGGTTAACACCACATATACACGGTGCCAAACCCCAGAAGACTGCTTTCTTCAGAACATATCTTGCCCCTAACGGAAATCGAACCCCGGCCGTCCAGCCCGTCGCTATACCGAAGCTCTTCCGTCTCCTCTTTCCATAGTTCAGTGCGGGTCTGTATTATGTGAAGATCCGTGTGTCTGTGTAAATTTAGCAAATTTAAGGAAACACATTAAAGATTTGATGCTTTCACGCCTACAATACACAACATGCCATCTCGGGGGATCAGCCCCGATTGCTTGAGAACACTAAAATGTGTTGATTTATAAAATGAAAAACTGAAAAGAAAAAAAACTTCCCTTTTTCCCAGAAACTGCAAGTATATTGACCTTTCACACGTATTGATCCTTGTAGTTCTAAATATGCTGATAGAGTGCGCAAGACTACTGGTGTGATTCTCCTGACATCTTTCGGAGTACTTTGAAATTACTAGGAACTCAGTCGCGTTTGTGACGTCGACAGTAAAAATAGTCATGTGCGAAACCGAACATCCTGTTCATGTTAAAACTGACATGCTTTCTTTTTTTCTCTCTTTTAGCGCACTAATTAACAGATTCATACAATGTTCCCTAATTTCTACGAGACATGAACTGAACAGTGAATTATACAGTGCATGACCAATTCATACTATCAAAATAATAGGCCATAATATTTTCGTGCCTCATACAACGTTAATTACAACCTATTATTTTTTTATTGCTAGTGGGGTGGGACTAAGTCCCTTGTACTGCGGCCACTTCTGGCCTATTGTACCAGCCCGAGATGATAGGTGAGGGTGATTGTGGAGCAATTGTTGGAATGAAGATTGGCAGGGGAAACCGAAGTACTCGGAGAAAACCTGCCCCAGAGCCACTTTGCTCACGACAAATCCCACTTGACCAGACCCGGGATCGAACCCGGACCGCCGAGGTGGGAAGCCAGCGACTAACCGTTTCAGCTATGGCGTGGACTAGACGGTATACTTGCGATCTAAAAACGGTGGGGTAGGTTACTGGAATTTATATAAAAGGCGTTGAGACATCCCATTGAATTCTCAATGGGTGTTACGCTATAATGTTATATTTTAGCGTCCTGTTGCACTGATTCGCGTCCATGATGTGTATTTGTACCAACCGTCTTACAGTGCGCACAATTTCACCTTTCTCTTCACTACATGTTTCGGCACTAATGTGCCATCTTCAGGTGTGGTTTTATTTACGTCAAACCATTGCACTGTATGTCATCATGTCTCCTTTATAAAATGATTAAAATGTATATATGTCATGTATAATAATAAAGCTTATATATTAAAACTTTTCAAGATTTATCAACTTCGCACTTCAAATTCGCGAGTTACGTCAATCCTCCTCTATGGGAGTGCTCTTCCTATATTCTTGTGTATATTGTGTCCTGTGTTGTGTCCTTCCCTTGTGACTGCGTGCGTTGTATTCAAGTATTGCACATGTAGTGAAGAGAAAGGTGAAATTGTGCGCACTGTAAGATGGTTGGTACAAATACAGATCATGGCGCTAGTTAAAGTACAGAATAGTTATTTATCTTTTACATATTTGTAGCCTACTTTCCTTATTTTAAAAAAATATAAGTAGACTTATGCTATCATTATGCCGTCTGTGTGTGTCTGTCCTCTATATCAACTTCTGAAATGATTAACCGATATATATGAAACTTGGTATGTATTTCTTGGCACCTGAGCCCATGTCAACGGCGTACTTCATAAATTCCTACCATCAGTCTGTGTGTCTGTATGCGTATCCTACCGTTGCTAGGCAACGGCTAAGTAAAAATCTCCCTATCGTTGCCAGGCAACGATTCGGTAAAAACTTTACCGCGGCAACGAATACACACGCAATTGTCAAACGCATCGTTTACTCTGTGGTCCGTGTCTTATGGAAGAAAGTAGGTGATTACATCTTCTCAGACCATATTGTATTCTATGATGTCTGCATGGGACTTTTTGTTGTCTGTACAGGGATAGGAATATTCCATCATGCAGCTGGTGACGGTGACACATGGATTATCCTCCGCCCAGTGAGCACAGACAACGCGCTCTGCACCAAAAGAACCATAATTGCACCACTCATTGTCGCCATATTTGTGTCTGCAGTACCCTTTTCTTTCTGTGAACAAAACATTGACTCAGAACACAATTTACAATGCTATTACGAGCAGTATCCCTGCAACATGACACCGTGTTGTCCCGTAGAAATTCACCGACGTTTCGGAATAACGCATTGCCTCCAACTTAAGGGTCGAAAAGTGATCAAAACAAGTACCCAGCAAGAAGCAAGGTTAGTCCGTGCCATAGCTCGTGGGGTTAGTAGCCTGCTTCCTACCGCGGCGGCCCGGGTTGAAGCCCAGGTCAGGTCATGTGGAATTTGTGGTGAACGAAGTGGCACTGGGGGCAGGTTTTCTACTAATACTTCGGTTTCCCCTGCCAATCTTCATTCCACCAATTGCTCCACATTCATCATCATCTAACATCCGGGGCTGGTACAATAGGCCAGTTAGTGACCGCAGTACCAAGTGGATTCAGTCTCACCCCACACCAAGGAACTAAAAAAAAGGAACAAAGTATTATGTGGTTCCTTTGTCGCCCCCCCCCCCCCAAAATTATTCTCTCCCCCATAAGGCCCTCTTCTTCTTCTTCTTCTTCTTCTTCTTCTTCTTCTTCTTCTTCTAGTCCCTTCATGTCCAAAGTTCCCATCCATTGCGATTTTCTGAATTATCTTTAGGGCTCGAACACACACAGCGACATCGGTCGTACGGAAAAAATGTCGTACGATATTTCTTGCCGTTCGACCTCCTTTTCACACTTGAACGACCAAATACATTTCTTTGCTCTCCGACTGCCGTACGGTAGATGTCGCATGTCGTCACGTATGAGAGCTAAGACTACACTTTATATTCTACTGCTTGATGCGACATGAACCGTACGGACGTAAAATAACTTTGATTCTAACTTTGAATTTAGTGTCTTAGTTGCTCGACTCCCAGAGTCCTGAGAAAGTAAAATATGGTCGTGAGTCTCGCGGGATTCGGAATTAAGAACGACTCTGCTGGCGAGCACCAATAGCAATTTATCCAACCGAAATTAGTCCCTGGCCCCCTTATCCCCTACGAAAGAGCCCCCTGTACCCATTGGCTAGGAGGCTGGGTGGGCCCCAGAGCCGGTCTTGACGACGTTTCCCCAAACGAGAAGAGAAGTGTGGTCGTCCAGCCCGTAGCCCGTCGTTATACCGACTGAGCTTTCGCCGGTGGTGACCGTACGGATCAGTAGGGGAAGTAACTGAGTGGCCTTGACTTACTTACTTACTTACTCATGAGCGGCCTCCATAACCTAGGGGTAACGTTCCCACCTCATGACTCAAGGTACGCGGGTTCAAACCCGGCGAAGGTCGTGGAATTTTTAAGGGCGGAAAAAATCAGGGAACAAGTCCTCCGGGAGGGACTTTAAGCCGTGGGTCCCGTGTCGTAGATTTACGGCACATAAAAGATCCTCTCTCTAGGAGACCTCAAAATTAAGGACATTTCCCGCCCAAAAGTAGTCTCTAACGCCTCTGGTAGAGGGGGG
>NW_019731277.1:676890-738032 GCF_002891405.2 Cryptotermes secundus | reverse complement strand
AATAATAATAATAATAATAATAATAATAATAATAATAATAATAATAATACTTACTCATGGAGCTGAGCCCTTCTTGAGAAGCCGCCAAATCTGCAGCTACTCAAGAACTTCCCAGCATTTTATGGAACCCAAAAGCTCATTACCGTCTTCACAAGAGCACTCCACTTGTCCATATCCTGAGCCGGATCAATCCAATCCGTACCATCCCATCCTATCTCTCTATGATCCATTTTCATATTGTCCACCCACCTACGCCTTGGTCTTCCCAGTGGTCTCTTTCCTTTTGGCTTTCCCACCAATATCCTATATGCATTCCTCTTCTCCCCAATTCGTGCTACATGCCCTGCTCACCTCATCCTCCTTGACTTGTTCATTCTAATTATACTTGGAGAAGGAATGACCTTGACTAGCCAGAAGAAATGTCCTCAACTTTGTCGTTTTGCTTCAGTCAAGGCTTTCATTGTTTCCGAATGCTAAATCAGGATACTGAGGTGCAGAGAGCGCATGCGCAAACTATGTGTACTGTGGTAGGAATCTGAACTTTCCAATCTTGTTTTAGCTATGTCAGAAATAAACACCAGGAACACTGTTGGGTGTGGCGTGAGGTTATAGACCGCCTTTGTGGTCTTGTGGTCAGAATTCCTGGCTACAGATCCAGAGGTCCCGGGTTCGATTTCCGGTGCTACCAGATTTTCTGAGAAGTAGCGGGTATGGAACGGGGTCCACTCAGCCTCATGAGGATAATTGAGGAGCTACTTGAATTGAAAAGTAGCGGCTCCGGTCTAGAAAACCGTAATTAACGGCCGTGGGGATTCGTTGCGCTGACCACGCGACACCCTCTATCCGTTAAAGTTGGGACTAACTTCGCCGACAGGCGGTGGTAACTCGGTCGGTATATTCGCTCGCGGACTAAAGCCATGGAGTTTGTTTTGGGGATGAGGTATGTTGGTGTAGATAAATTATGATTTTGAAATGAACCAAAAATGACAAAACTTGGAAACAGAGGAACAGAAAGAAGAAACGTTAAAATGGCAAACATTCCAGATCTACATGACTTGTTTATTGTTTCAGTAGATAACTGAAGTGCCCTAAGCCCCACTTGCCACCCACGCAGCAATAAATAGATAACGGTTGTCTACACACAGTCCCAAAAACATTGACTCTTCGGCGTTGGACTACGCTTTGACATTGACTGATTATTCATTGCCGAAATTATTTCCTGACGCGTGTATTATCTCTTAGTTGTGACACAAAATAACCGAGAATGCGAACATATTTTTTTTATTTCTCGCATGGTTACCAACATTTCAGAAACTATTCCAAAAATATTGTATGAGTGATCTTGTTTGCATTTTGTTTTCTTGTTTGTTTCTACTTTTTCCTGTGAAATACAGGAAAAAGTAGAAACAAACAAACAGTAATCTATACAAGTTGCCTAGTATCGTTCGGAAGAGGAAAAATGAAGAGGCTACAATGGACTGCGTATACTGTGGCAGGTGAAACGATATTTGGATACAGAATTTTGATGAGGACGTTCTTTATTTATTTATTTATTTATTTTTTTTGAAAAAATGGAATGTGACACCGTCGTTTCGGGAGAACATACCGCGCCTATCTTCAGGACTAAGTCATGTAAGCAGATATGCAGAGTACTCTGTCTGCTTACATGGCCTACCTTTTGACCTTGACGATGGAGGCGGTAAGTTGCTCTCGACCTCGACACTAAATAGAGTTGAGTGGTCAGCTTCACTCCCCGGCCGCTTTACCCCCGTGAGAGAGCCCTTAGTACCCATCGGATAAGAGGTTGTGTGGGTCCTAAATTCAGTCTGGACGCTGAGGAGAATAGAAAAATCTTACACTGCCGGCAATCGAACCGGGGACGTTCAGCCAGTCGCCCTACCGATTAACCTATCCCTACATTGCTTCATAAATGATTGTAGGTAAGCTGCAAAATCGCTATTGTTTATTTGTATCCAGTCAGTAAGGCTACTTCATTCAGTGTTGCAGCTATATGGGTTGGTTATTACATTTCTAGTCAGGCTGTAGCCACGCTTGCGCAGACAACTTCGTAGTCCACTGAGTGAGTGGAATGCTCTGTGACCTACATTTCACAACGGATACCACCAGATTTTAACTTGCTGCGCTCAGATGTCGCCTCGAACAATTCCCTCACCTTTCCCTTCACAAGAAAACAGTACGACATACCATGCTGAAAGCACGAGTGGAACTGCAACATGTTTCTCCCTTGGATGTTTTCTCTGATTTCGCATCTTCAGTTGTATTCATTCTCATTAAACCCTTCGAGACGTAATGTTTGCTATTTGTATCACATACTTAAACATTATAAACTGTGCATTTTGACGGCCTAATGTAAAGGTAAATATGTCCTTGTGATTAATAAAGACGCCATGAAGAGACATGAGGAAGTGAAAGTACAGCTCCACTATTCTTGGCCCAGGCAACAGACGTATGGTGCGGTTTCTATCCCCGGTAGCTTTGGCCTCAGATAAATAGTCCTCAGTACCCACTGGACAAGGGGCTGTGTGAGCCCCAAGGCCGGTCTGGACGCTGAGGAGCAAAGAAAAATGTCTTGCCCCTGCTGGGAATCGAACCCCGACCGTCCAGCCAGTAGCCTGCTGCCATACAAACTGACGACATGGTGTACTTAAAACGCTGCGTAACATTCTCACAACAAAAATCATTCTTACTCTTTAACCAACCAAGTACTGAATCAGAGATGAAGTCCCTGACTTAGAAACCGAGAATATGATAATGTGCTGCGTGCTCAGGGCTGCCTCACAACTCATATGGCAGTGACAAATAAGTATGGTGCAATGGTGGAATGATGGTTAGCAAGGGAAATCCACTACAGTGACGCTTGGTCCACCACGAGTCTTAGAATGTCGTTCGGGATAGAACACGGGTCTTCGTGGTGAGAAGCCTGCGTCTAACTGCCTGAGCTACGGCATAGTAATGATCTTCACAGCAAACAGCGATTACTTCCCTGAACAGAATTAACTGACCTTATCTTCATAGCGGGAACTTAATGTTTCCTGTGAGGTACGAGCTGAATTCCTAAGTATACTGCTCCGAATATTATGCCCGTACAACTTTATCAAGGAGGCTTGCGGTAGCATAGTTGGCTGAGGCACTATGCTACAAGCCGGAAAGTCTCGGGTTCAATTCCCGAGGAGGCCATTGGATTTTTCAGTTGATCCAATCCTTCCAGCCGCACTGTGGCCTTGCGGTCGACTCAGCCGCTAACAAAAATGACTACCAAGAATTTTCCTTGGGGGTAAAGAGCGGCCGGAGCTTAAAGCTGACAACTTCGCCGCCATCTGTGAGCCGCTTATCTATAAAATGCGGGAGGATCGACGTCTCATAACCCTATGGGCCTCGATGGACTATTACAAAGATAGCTTTACCTTACAACTTGATCAAGGTTCCCTGTGGTTTTCCTCTGCCCTAGAGCAAGTGATGGGTTGGTACCCAAATCCGTTCTCCCAACAGTTCCTCTATTGTTGCGTCACGCAGCTGTTGCACGGACTGCGTAGAAAACACCGGTTCCCAATTAATCCATTTGTGCGTGTTTTAATCTGTTGCGGCCATTACCTAGCAACTGCCGTTGTTCACAGAGCCCTTACCTGTTATTGTACAGCTGCTTATTAGGCGGGCGTTGCCTAGAAACGGGTCTGCATGTTACAGTATATATTTTCTCCCTTATTTCGCAAAATATATACCGTATAACGACAAACGGTTAACTAACCCCTGGAACATAAAAGCCATACGAGGGAGCAGATGCATTGGCGACATCAGCAGTAGACGGAAGTGTGTTGAACTTCACGATCTGGCCACTGTGTCCATGGTACATGGTTTCAGAACGGTCTGAACATGGCGAGAAAATCCCTGTCCCTGACAAGAATCAAACCCAGCCACTCTGTCCTTGAATAATAAAATATAAGAGAACATTTTTGTAATAACTGTACATAAAAGGAAACGTTGTCTCTATGCTTAACTGATGAAGCTGTACGCTATGAAAGCGTATGGAGAAGTGGGTATATAGATCCACTTATTCTTGACGTGGATACTAGTAGGAGGTGAGTGCTCAGCTTCACGCTTTACTCCCGTGGAAATAGCCTCCAATATCCATTCTATAAGGGGCGGGTGGGACCCAGAACCGGTCCGGACAACGTGCGGAATAGAAAAATCTTTCCCCTGCCGAGACTCGAAATCCGACCCCTCTTCTATCCAGTCAATCTGTGTTGTAATTTCTTAATTTTAGAATGTAAGGCTGAAAATTGGTTTTGAGATTTCATGTGCCGATATCTGATATCTCTACGAGTTTGCAATGAAGGACAAAATGTGACTGGGCAAGTGGAATGCTGCCTTGATGCCAAGGTCATCGTTGCGCAAGCACAGCTGCCATTTTGTTCATAATTTTCATGTGTTTAGTTGTATGCAGTTAGGTTAAAATTCTTCATGTGTACATATACTGCATATATATACGTATATCCACCGCGGAGGCCCGGGTTCGATCCCGGGGTCTGGTCAAGTGGGATTTGTGGTGGACAAAATGGCGCTAGGGTACGTTTTCTCCTAGTAATTCGGTTTCCCCTGCCAATCTTCATTCCACCAATTGCTCCACAATCGCCCTCACCTGTCATCTGGGGCTGGTACAATAGGCCACAAGTGGCCGCAGTACAAGGGACTTAGTCCCATTCCACTAGCAAAAAAAAAATGTATACGTATAAGAGTACATACATATGTATTTTGTATGCATAAAAATACATATTATGGGTACCGGGGGCTCTTTCCCTGGGGATAAAGTGGCAGGAGCGTGAAGCTGACAACTCACCTCTATCTAGTGTCCGGGTCAAGAATGGTGGAGCTATGCCTCAACTTCCCCGTACGTTTCCATGGCGTGGTGCTTAATTAACTGAGCATGGGGACAGCTTTTCATATAAATATAAATATTTTCCTCCGGGATTTTTACAGTTCTGCTGATACTGCTGTGAAGCTTTCAGCGTTTGTGGATTATTTTTGTAGGCTTTCTGTTTCACTTGCCTCCGTAGATAAAAATTATACACATTTATGTGTGTGTGTATCCATGTATGCATACACACATGAGCGCCGACAAAGGTGGCGAGACAGGTACCTCACCCTTCAGGAATTTTCGTATAAAAAATCAAAATTGAAAAGGAAAGGTACCATATATTAAAATCAAAGGATTCTGAACACAGTTCGTGACGCCATCTCTGTTCCAATACTAATATTCACAACTCTACGCCGATCAGTAAAAATATTCTTAGGCGGCTCTGACGTAAATTTGTAAGCAAATTTTCTGCCCCACTGCTGGGTGAGTCAAAAAGCCAGTCTGGACTCTGTGAAGAACAAAATTCCCTTGCTACTGCCGGGAGTCGATCCCTGATTGCTTGTTCAATCACCCCATAATTTCTTAAACGTGTTTCTTGGACAGGCAACAAAATTATATTTAATAATTAAAATTACTTGTATTTTATGTGTATTGGAAATGGAGCGTAGATGGCTTTGAAAAAGTGCTGTCCATGATCCAACAAAGAAAAATCAACATATTTCTACAATTTATTTGTCAGCGTTTATAAAACCATGCTGAGATGTTTAAATCACAGACACGGGAGACATAAGAATAGACGTACTTATTTTTTAATATCTTAAAATTTTGTCATGTTTATAATATACGTGCTTTATTTTTCACCCGAAATACTATTAAGAATGCATATAAATTCGGAGAGAGTAACGGTGCCGAAGTATGGTGCACCTTCCCTTTCGGTTCCCTACTTTAAGCAGGGCGCCATTTGGGTGGTACTGTCAGAAAGTAAAATCAGCTTTTTATGATGTCCAGTAATGTATATTAAGTAGGGATAATGAAAGAGATCATAATTCTCTCATATCTTTGAATTTAGTGGTTTATAAATTATATAGTATTAAATTTAAACCATACCAAGTTAATGAAAATCAATTTCGTTCCTCTTTTGTTTTGTTCGTTGGTTACTCTGGTTATTCCAACCAATCAAGAGACGGGACTCTATCGATTGTTCGATTGTACGTAACTGCATCCGTCATCCCTGGAATTTACACGCTTTATTTATAATACTGTTATCTCTAATTGATCAAATATGATGACTTATGTATGAATAATTCACTGAATATTAATAAAGTATGCGTATTCCCTTTATCATGACGTATGTACGGAATTATATGGAGACCTACTTTTCGTCAAACAACAGTCGCGGAAGGTTAACTAGCAATGGATATATAAGTTAAGTGCGACCTACATCTGCTCCCTCTTCCTCATATAGAGTAGGGTTTGTTCGTGTGAGGTTGTGTCTCCTCAAATATAGGTTACACAACCCACGTCAATTTCGTGACATAACTTAAAAAACCAAAAAAATTATAAAACTAGTAAAAATCCAAAAAAATCGAAAAATCTGTGAAAATAAACGTGAAACAAGTTGACTAAAGTGCGTGTGGTCTTGAACGTACAACGTGGGCATTCTGGAAGGACTCTGAAGCTAGCCATTTTCTTCGAAGAAAGGAGGTTTCGCAGATTGAAAGTGTGTTGTATTGTAATATTAGCTTCTGTGGTAAAATATATATAACTTCACCCAAAAATGAATCCAGGTGGCCCCAATTACCCTATGGCCTCTTTGTATGTTGGCGATTTGCACCATGATGTAACGGAGGCCATGCTCTTTGAAAAATTTTCAACAGCTGGGCCTGTACTTTCGATTCGGGTTTGTAGGGACATGATTACCCGCAGGTCCCTGGGATATGCGTACGTCAACTTTCAGCAACCAGCAGATGGTAATTAACCAACTTTTTTCAGTAAATTTAATCTTTATAGATATTTTAGCCATATTTCAAACATTGGACTAGGCTGCCTATGCATTTCTATGACATTGCTTTTAAGTTTTTATTTATTTATTTTAGCCGAGCGAGCTCTGGACACCATGAATTTTGACATGATAAAAGGGCGTCCTATTCGCATCATGTGGTCTCAGCGTGATCCATCGCTTCGGAAATCTGGTGTTGGCAACGTTTTCATAAAAAACTTGGATAAAAGTATTGATAATAAGGCCATGTACGACACGTTCTCAGCATTTGGCAACATCTTGAGTTGTAAGGTATGTTATACACAATTTCCTGTAATCTGTATATTCAGACTTCTTGAGTTTGGTAAACTGTATATATGTGACTGTTTGGAGTGTTGGCAGTTCTAAATGCCAACAGGCGTGTAGATTGAGGTAGATAACTTTGGAGAGCATTTTGTGATAGAGAAAATGTATGTTTAGGTTCCTACATAGTGAAAAAAGGGGCATGTTAGTTGTTGAAGCTAAGGTTTTGTTGTCTTCCGTAATTGAACAATGTAGGATGCTGTAGAATGAAAAACTGAGGTTTTGCGGATTGAAGTACCAAGGTGTTTGCTTATTTTATTGTTAAAATTTGTTCATTGTTACAAGCTTGCTGTTGGTGTAAATGACTTCAGGATACTATGGCCATACTACTGAAATTTCAGTAGAAGAATTAGGGACTTCCCATCTCTAGTTAAGTCTTCATGAATGGAATTCTAATTGTTTCGCTCTTAACACATTATAGCCCTTGAGGGGCACTTCAAAATCGTGATTTTACTGACTATACATGCCTTGGAATAGAGGTTAGGTCATTAGGCAAAGATTGGGACTGTAATATGGACGTAACTATGGATACCTGTCTGCTGTATGTTGCCATGATATTTTGTTCTGTTATGTAATTGTTAATAATGGTTGCTATGTAATGATGCTATAGCATATGAAGGCTCTTCAAAGATTGTTTGCCCACTCAGGCAGGAGAAATGTAGTCACAATTCTGGACGCAGGACTTAACCCATTTTGTCTCATCGTCTTTCCATAAGTTTTCTGCATGAATTCCCCTTGCACCTTTCATAAATTTTGCAGCACAGTGAAATGGACCCATAAGACTGCTTAAGCACATAATGACTTAACCAAGCCCGCTTGTCCATGCAAGTAGAGTGAAGCTAAAAATGTACTCGCCAGTGGCCGTTGTTAACTCACATGTGATGAGGGAGCATGTTTTTGGAGCCCTATAGCAAAATTTAAGAATATAATTGTTCTGATAAACAGAAAACTGGTGAGAACAAAAGTAAGGAGCAGCAGTGCTCTGCATCTGTAAACAAGGGAACAGAAACAGAGGCTCAATCCTATGATAGCTTTATTTCTTCAGTAAATTAACCATAAGTTCCACAGTCTCTTGTCCTCCTGGTATATCATTTGCCCTATTTACAAGCTCTTCTGTTGTGTTTCCTTTAGTAAAGGGCACACGTAGTGTAGTTTGCTGAGGCATTGTGCTACAAGCTGGAAGGTCGCGGGTTGAAGTCCTGATGAGGTGGATTTCTTTTAATTGACCTAATCCTTCCAACCGCACCGTGGCCCTGGGGTTGACTCAGCCTCTAACAGAAATGGTTACCAGGAATCTTCCTGGGGGTAAAGGTGGCCAGCATGTAAGCCTGACAACCTCACTGTCATCTGTGAGCCGATTGTCTAGAAAATGTGGGAGCCTCTTCGTATCTCAACCCTATGGGCCTGCAAGCCCTGTTACAGGGATAGCTTTGCTTACTAGATTCATGAAACATATCATGGAGAATAACAATATGGCATCTTCGCCAAAGCATTTTGGTATGAGGATGGTAATTGTTGAGTCATATTGACATGGACACAGAAATTTGAGTTTTGTGCTATAAAGATATTTAAGTTATGGTCAACAGAGCTAAAAGTGATGGTAGATGTGTGAACTGTGGTTGGAGATTCCATTTTCATTGTCTTCGGAGGGGAAGTCTTTTCTCTACCTCGTAATCCACGTACCTGCCTTATGATGGCAGTCACCTTGCTGTTACATTGATGTGACTTAATACCGAAGACAGCGCGAATTGGGCCCCACATGGCACATTGGCCCATGATTTACTGATAACCACAACCTGAACGACATCAAACTTTTAGCTTAATTATGAAGACTCCTATTAGAAATAAACTTGGAACTACACATATAATTTGACGAGGTATTTAACTTAAAGATTAATTTTAAAATTTTTGATAATTTTTGTGCCAGTTTTAAGACACATTGCATTGATAAATTTCTTAATACAAAATGAGGTTACTCGCTGGCTTTCCACCGTGGCATCCCAGGTTCAATCCCAGGTCAAGTGGGATTTGTGGTGGACAAAGTGGCGCTGGGGCAGGTTTTCTCCGAGTACTTCGGTTTCCCGTGCCAATCTTTATTCCACCAATTGCTCCACAATCACCCTCACCTATCATCTGGGGCTGGTACAATAGGCCAGAAGTGGCCACAGTACAAAGGACTTAGTCCCACCCCACTAGAAATAAAAGAAAAATACTAAATAATAAAGTTCCTGGTATAATAGACTTCAATTATTTTTAATTTTAAGCAACAAGAGTGCATCAGTAGGATTTTGAATATTTCATTTACATTCTCCAAAAAGGTGTATTCGCCATTACAACAGACTGTAAAATATAGATCCACATTAAGAGAAGTCAGTTCTAGAATTTAGTTTCTCTTGTAACTCTCCTGATGACCTAGAAGAGGTCTAAACCTTTAGTGTACAATAAATAAACAAATAGTGATACTGTAGCATTTTGTCTTCATCTTGATGCCCAGTTTATGTTGTTATGATATACAGGGATATTATAAATGGTTTGGGTGCTAAGAAATTAGCCTATTTTCAGAATGGTTGCAGATGTAAAACATGAATTAACTTGAAAATGGCAGGAAGACTCGTCCAGTTTCTGTCGACAGCTTTGACATAAATGTATCAGCTACTAATGACACTGTCATCACTATAAAATGAAAGTGGCATCTCAAGTGGAAACAGCACAATGTTTGCTTGTGATATGATGATCTAGGCCCATTTCTGAGCTCCCTACATCCATGAGACTTCCATCTGTGGGGACATGTGACAGAGCAGTTAAACCATCATCTGATACTGCAGTCCCTCTGAGAGCTTCATTATAAGATACTTACTTACTTACTTACTTTCTTACTCATGGAGCTGAGCCCTTCTTGAGGAGCAGCCAATTCTGCAGCTACTCAAGAAATTCCCAGCATTTTATCGAACCCAAAGTTTCATTACCGTGTTCACAAGAGCCCTCCACTTGTCCATATCCTGAGTCAGATCTATCCAATCCATACCATCCCATGTAGTTACTATAGGATTCTGACGATGGTGTATAACGCACAGAGATATTGGGTTCTCGGACTTTATCCATTATCCTGGTTTTTAAGATAACTAAGAAAACACAACATTTCAGAAACTGGATTTGTTTCCATCCTCAGGTTCTGTTGGGTCCCTTAGCAAGAGCTAGCCTCAATCACTGGATTGAGTCGTGTTTTTTTAGTTATCTTAAAAACCAGGACGATGGATAAAGTCCGAAAACCCAATATCTCTGCATACCATCCCATCCTATCTCTCTTTAAGATCCATTCTAATATTGTCCACCCACCTACGCCTTGGTCTTCCCTGTGGTCTCTTTCCTTCTGGCTTTTCCACCAATATCCTATACACATTCATTCATATCATTATCAGATAACTCCAGATAAACTTCATGAGCTCCATGATGTTCCCATATTGTTTCATGTTTGTATCTATAAGTACTGATTTCTTATCACTCAAATCAATTATAATAGCATCAAATAACATCTCAAAAAAAGTTACAATAGGGTGAGATGATGTGCAATACTGAGCATAATGATAAAGATGAAGTACAGCTTGCCGACATAGGTTGCCATGCGAATCCTGTCGCAGCCTTACACCAGTGGTTGTCTGAGCTGAGGAAATGGGATGTGGTGTTCTGACTGCATACAATGGGTTTGGGTCTTGTGCAGTGCTACTGGTGTTGAGAGGGTTTGAAAATATGTGCCTGTGATTATACAGATATGTATTTAAAGATCGCTGGTCCAGACTTCCAAGGTTCCGTACACCAGTTCATAGTAACTTGGTGAAAAGTAACTAGTTTTTTCGTGTATTAATTTTTTGGGGGACAGAATTGTCACATGTTAGTGAATTAGACAGGGGTTGGTCCCTGCTAAGCAGCTGTAACATGGACCACTTACAAAACATTTTTCCTAACAATTGCCCAGAAGTTTCTCTATTGTTGCATGTGCATTCATTGCCACACATAGGTGTTTACTGTGCAGTTCCCTGGCAGTGAACGTTCTCTTCTGGCTCCACTATTCTGGCCTTCAGCCTTTACAAGATGAAGGAATTGGTCAAGACTGACAAGAACTATGGCAGCTGTTGGAAAATTCTCTTTGATAAACTGAATTTTGCTTACACTAAATTTTACGCTCTGTCACTCACATTTCTTTGTGCTTTTCCACGGTTCCAGCAGGGAAGTGCCTGTATTCCTTCAGAATCCCTTCCAATTCACCCCTCATTCTGCCTTTCAGTACTGTATAGTCTGGATACAGGTGTCTCATAAAATAAACCACAAATTAAATTACTAGAATGCCACATAAATATGTCTTCCCCACTGTAATTTCACTGAGCAAGTTGGATTTTTGACTTGTATCCAGAAGCTGCTTGGTTGGAACATTGCTCAGGACACCAACTGGCATCACTGATGTTTTTTGTGATTTTTCTCAGGCCTTTCAAGCAGACTACTTAATGATTTCTACCCTGTTTCTAGTATAATTAATAAACTTGCTTATTTTATGACCATCATTGAGCATTTCAGAATCCTGAATTTAATTTCCTGTTATAAACATGGTAAAATGATGCTGATAGCTTTATCAGTTTTGAATATTTCTTTTCAATAGGTAGCTCAAGATGAAACTGGAGCATCAAAAGGATACGGATTCGTCCACTTTGAGACAGAAGAAGCTGCCACGAAATCCATCGAGAAAGTTAATGGAATGCTGTTGAATGGAAAGAAAGTATTTGTTGGCAAGTTTGTTCCACGCAAGGAGCGTGAGAAGGAGCTCGGGGAGAAGGCTAAGCTCTTCACAAATGTCTACATTAAAAACTTCGGTGAGGACTTCAGTGACGAACTGTTGCGAGAGATGTTCGAGAAATATGGCCGGATCACTAGCCACAAGGTAATAAAACTGGTGTTCGTTAATCTGCCCATATCTCTGTCCACTTCATGGTAGCCTGCCCTAAGTAATGTTATTGTAATGTCAGTATTCCTAGTCACTAGGTGTCACTTGCAGATTTTTGCNGGGGGGGGGTCGGTTTTAGTACATAAAAGTGAAAAATAATTAAAGTGCAGGTTTTGGGCAAAAATACTACTGCAGGAAGCACACATATTTTGGAGCATGGACACACCGAAAGGAGAAATGAGAAACAGAAGGTAGCAGAAATCCAAGTAGTCCTTTGTATTTTGCATAAAGTACGTGAAAACATGTAGGCATGCTTATGGGGGTGTATGCATTAATTTAAAGTATTTAAGGATAATTCATCTCAGCGCATGGGGAAATGAAGTTATTGTGTTAAAAAAACGTTAACGTGGTATGGTAAATGGGATGTGCCACTTATGTGAGTCTGCTGGTTCGAGAAGAAAAACTTAAAGAAACACAGTTTTGCGTGATCTTTACCCTTCCCATTGTCGTATTGCCTGAAGTCTGTTTGGCTCTATGTGCATACCTCCTATTGTTGCTAGGCAAAGGCTTGGTAAAATGTCTCCTCTCGTTGCTAGGTAACAACTCTGTAAAGACATTCCAGCGGCAACTAAGAATTGTTGTTGTAGTCATTTTCTGTGTGGCGTGTGTTATATGAAAGATATTGTTGCATTATAGGCAGTAGAAGACTAAAAGTGGAAGAAAGTAAGACTGCGTGATATTACAGAAAAGAGCAATCTGAAATTTCTTTGTAAGCTCTAGGTATTCAAGAAGGACACCAAAAGACCAGAAGCATTGTAAATGAGGTTTCAGCCTTTGTTGGGTATTGGAGTAGATCACCAGTGAAATACGGGGTTAAAAATGCTCTAAATATCCATGAAATGAACTATCAGACAAGTTGGGTGTGATGCATACAGAGTGAAGGTGAATCAGCACAGGAACTGGAAAAGCAACTAGTGACAGATCTTGAAGAAAGCAGTCTTCTGGGATTTGGCACCGTGTATATGTGGTGTTAACCGACGTTTCGGAGGAACGTATCGCCCCCATCTTCAGGGTAGAAGAAAAAGTATAAGAAATCTGCAAGCGACAACACCGTGAGAAACGGTAAAGCAGTCTGCTTGTTGTTGTCGCTTGCAGATTTCTTATACTTTTTCTTCTACCCTGAAGATGGGGGCGATACGTTCCTCCGAAACGTCGGTTAACACCACATATACACGGTGCCAAATCCCAGAAGACTGCTTTCTTCATAGTCACCGCCGTGAAAGCCTCAAATCTTACACAGTGACAGATCTTGGTTCCTGAAAAGTGAGGTTATGATCAATTGCATATATAGGATTTTGGTGCAGATAATTTGAGCCTAATCCTGTGTAGATTATAAACCATTTCTTAATTTCATATATTGATGAAAAAAAATGTTTGAAGTCTGCTATGGAAAATATTTGTGTTCTATTCTGTATTTGCAGTTTTACCATCCAGACATCTTCAGACTTCTCTGCTCATCCCACGGTGAATGTTTCAAGTGTTTGTGCCATAATTTGAATGCTAAATTTTTATCTGATATAGGTTATGAGCAAAGACGATGGGAAGTCCCGTGGTTTTGGTTTTGTGGCATTTGAAGAACCAGAAGATGCTGAAAGGGCAGTAGACGAGCTTAATGGCAAAGAACTAATTGAAGGCAAGGTACGGAAATGTATTCAGTACAGCTAACTCACTGGATCCGAGCTCTTTTTGAAAATACATTAAACCCTCATCATAATATACCCACATGTAAGGGACAAAATCTGGGTTTGAACAGATGTGAAGTTTTAGAGATTGAGGAAGGTTTTGTAGTTAGAAAACTATTTCAAATAAAAAGGAACCCCAATAAAAGATCTTTATGCAGTCACATTTTGTGTTTCTGTTTTCATTGCATGTATTGGCTATGAATCCTGTGGTGTACTTCTGTTAATTACCCTTCACTCAGTTAATAGCAGACATCGGGGATAATGGAGATCCTGACCCCCCTATTAGTCAATTATAATGAGAGTTTACTGTAGTTGCTCAGCCACAAGCACACAAAATCTCCAGTTTATTATGGAACCTGAAGGTTCATTACAGTGTTCACAAGAACCCACTTCTGGGCGAAGCCAGTCCATGGCCAATTTATTGAAATGTGATTTGTTAGTCACATATTCCCGTCTTATTGCTTCAATTTTATGCATGTTCAGTGGCCACATCATTGCCACACACACACACACACACACAATTCACCCATGTGTTCACGTTGTTGTCATGTGTTTGCTCGGCAATGTGACAAGAAAATTCATGCAGGTTTCGGATTTGGCTACTATGTTTTTTGGATGCTCACTTTTATGCTTACAAGTACAATTATTCACAATCACAATTACTGCTTCGAAGCCAACTGAAGCCTGACTACTCTTCTAAGGTCAAATGCGAATCTGAACTCATCTCTTGTCACAGTTGGACTCTTATAACTTCCACACAAGACTCTATAGGGAATACCATCTCGAGGGGTTCGTTACGCTCGCTGCTATCAAAACATTACTTCAACAATTCATGTGTAACGGTGGAAACTCCACTGTTAGGAATTGCTAGCATTCTGCTTCCTAGTTGCTGTCGTGGGAACATTGGTCATTGCCTAGGAAATCAACCATTCCTTCCGGCTTTCTGGTGGCATGCCACATTATTATTACTTTGTAGATGGAATTAATAACTGCAGTATCCTTCAAACTGATCTTTTGTTTGTATATTATACGTGAAATGCTGGGTGTAACACATTTTCTGCTTTCCAGCCTTTGTATGTCGGCCGTGCCCAGAAGAAAGCCGAGCGCCAACAAGAGCTTAAACGCAAATTTGAACAACTTAAGATTGAACGTCTTAACCGCTACCAAGGAGTAAACCTGTATGTGAAGAACCTGGATGACACTATTGATGATGAACGTCTCCGTAAGGAGTTCACTCCATATGGAACCATTACCAGTGCCAAGGTAAAGAGACCATTTCTATGCTGATGCTTTGTCCTCATAACAGTTGCGTTGCTGCTTGTGCATCATATTGCATAGAAATATTAAATTGGTTCTGTGCACTCAACAGTTGCACATATCACCAACTGAAAGCTCATTCTTCCACAGGGTTCATGAGTTTATCAGATAGCAGTCAGCATATGCGCAAACCATCGAGTGGTGCCTGCATTTGTGTCCCTATGAATTTGTTGCAGTTGCGGCAGAAGTGATGTTACTTTACTTTTGTGTGCGCGCACACTTGTGTGTAGAGAGGGTGCGAAGTTCAGATATTTGAGAACGCCAATAGCAAATAAAAAATTTGATTCATGGGGAAATTAAAAAGGTGGCTTAAATTCAAGTAATTCTTGCTACATTTCGGTTCAGAACCATGTATCTTCTCATCTGCTGAGGTTAAAATGTACAAAACTTTAGTTTTGGCTGGTTTTGTATGGGCAGGAAAATTGATACACTGAGTGTGTTTGAGAACAGGGTGCAGGCTGAAGGGAATATGTGGGCCAGATAGAGATGAAATAATAGGTTGGAGAAAATTACATAATGAGCCTTCTGACTCGTTTTCTTGGCCAAATATAATCATTAACTCAAGGTGAATGAAGTGTACAGGCCATGCAGAATGCATATAGGGTTTTGATGGGAAAAGCAGAAGGAAAGAGACCATTAGGAAGACTAGCTATAAATGGGAGGATAATATTAAAATTTATCTCGGAGAAATAGTATGGGAGCAATATGGACTTCATTGTTCTGGCTCAGGATAGGGACCAGTGGCTAGCTCTTGTTCACATGGTAATGAACCTTCTGGTTGCATAAAAATTCTTGAGTAACTGAGTGGCTGTTGGCTTCCCAAGAACGTGACTGTATGGATTTAGTTAGTTGGGTAGACTTATTGTTTTGGCTGGTTGTGCAATAAAATATGCAGCAGATTCGCCTGTCGTGAAAAGTGAATGTATTTATATAGTCTGGTTGAACAGTAATGTCTCCCCATTCACTGACTGAATCACAGGTACCTAAAATATTAGATGTTACAGGTTTATGATAACTACAGACTTCTTAAAAGATTTTAATTTAATAATCAACCTGATATTTATAGAGGAAACATTGAGGTATCCTTGTTGTTTCGTACAGTAATCCTAAAATATAAGTTTCATGCGAACTGGAATCAAGTTGTCCTGCACACACACTTTACGTGCGCAAAAGGAAATGAGATACCATGACTCAGAACACATTTCCTTACCACAATTAAAGATGTTACAATGGAAGCCCCATTTAATGTTATCGACGTAAGATTTGTCCTCACTTAACATTCCGTTACAAGGATCCCAGGCCAATCTCAGTATTAAATTTCTTCCTCTTTAAGATTTTGCAGATTTCAGTGTTCACATCCACTGCTGCTGGAATGGACCTGACTCTGTGACTTTGGGAAGGTGCAGTCAGTATAGCTGTAGGCATCAGAGTTTGATTCTTGACAGGGGCTAGAGGCTTTTATTTTCTTCTTCGCAGTGTCGAGACACAGTTCTGGGTTCTGTACAGCCGCCTATCCAATGCTCACAGCAGGGTCCTTCCCCTGATGTGAAGTGGCTGGGGTGTGAGACTTCACCCTTTATGTGTGTGAATCATCTTCCTCCCCCTCCTCCAACTTCTTCTCCTTCTTAAAAAATAGCCATTTTTGAGCCATGACCTTAGAAGATTTCAACTTATTTGTCTCTTCCTGGCATGAATTAGACCATACAGTTTTCATTTCTTTGCATTTCACAGCAGTAATTTATGTAACAAGGTGTTCATCCTTTCACTTGTCCATCAGTGACATTAAGGCCCAGTTATACCCCCGGGCATTGGGTTTCCTTTTTGTCACGTACGACTCACAGAACATGGTGGAGGTTTTCTAACCTACCTCCGTACAAGAAGTGTATGTGAATACTATTATATATTTTATTTTCCCATAGCACTTTCTGTTTTTAGGCAGTCATCTTGGATTCCAACAGAAACTTTGTTTTAATTAGTCGTTACTGATAATTCGTTCAGGTGATGCTGGAGGAAGGCCGCAGCAAGGGATTTGGCTTCGTGTGCTTCTCGTCTCCAGAGGAAGCAACAAAGGCTGTGACAGAGATGAATGGCCGGATTGTTGGCACCAAGCCGCTCTATGTTGCACTCGCTCAGCGCAAGGAAGATCGCAAGGCTCATCTGGCTTCACAGTACATGCAGCGTATGGCCAATATGCGTATGCAACAGATGGGAACGGTAAGTTCAGTGGACGAGTGCTTTTTATTAACACACAGTAACGTGTATTCTAATTTCTTCATTTTCATATTCTTTTTGGCAAGTTCCCAAGCATAACATTGTAGTTCAATAAGTAGCAGTCCTTTGTATTTGAAAGGCCCCTGATTCTAAGCTTGGAAACTGGTTGTGTCAACTTTTGTGAGTCCCTGAAGGAGAATTTTGGGATAGTGCCTCGAATTTGGCCATGACTACTTTCTTCCCTGTCCATTCCACTTCACTGCTTGTGCTGCTGAGAACAGAAAAAAAAAAATGTTCCAGTGTTTTCGGAATATGGATAGAACAGGAAACTGGCTCCAACATTCAGTTCATTGGATACCAGTGGTAGGATCTAAGCTAGTTTAAGCATCATGGCACAAACCAAGAATTAATAAGTAGGTTTTTGTGTCTTTAACTGTTTCTCATTCCAGTCCTGTAATTTAGAATTCATGCTTTCATTCTTCGTAATATTGGAGATGTTGGAGGAAGAACAAGACAAGGTTCATTACTCTTCTTCCTCCCCTCTTTCAGCTCCCATTTCATGGTCTGCATGTTACAATGAAAATGGAAACTGAACCCTGTTCTTGTAGCAGTCACGATACTTCAGTATAGAAGCAGGCCGTGGACTGGACAGCTGAATGTTGGGAGTTTGATTCCTGGCAGGGGAAAGAGATTTTTATCTCCTCCACAGCGTCTAGACTGGCTTTGAGGCCCACCCAGGCTCCTGTCCACTGGGTACAGGGGGCTGTTTTGTGTGGCAGTAGAGTGGCTGGGGCATGAACCTGGCCGCTTGTCTCAGTCTGTTGCTGAGGTTAAGAATGGTGGAGCCCTGCCTTCACTTTCCCATATGTCTTCATGACATGGTGCTTAATTAAACTGAAGGAAGACTTTAAGTTTACCTTAACCTGTTCTTCATAACTGACTTATCATTCCAGTGTCCTAATTTACATTGTTTTTTGATGTCTTTGGTTTCCATTGTTTGCCATCTGGTATCAGGTATTCGTCTGTTTTGCCTGTCTTTGTTTTTCCATTCTTTCTATATTTTAAGACTTGAAGCTTTTCATTTTCAGTTCTGAGTGCAGTATATTATTTTCCGATCATTATGTATACAATCCTGCCTACTGATGTGGCTTGTGTTCGTTCCGTAGCAAATGTTCCAGCCTGGTGGTGCAGGTGGCTACTTTGTACCAACATTGCCTCAGCCTCAGAGGTTCTACGGTCCGGCACAGATGGCTCAGATTCGTGCTACTCCACGCTGGCCTGCTCAACCACAGGTCCGCCCAAATGCCCAGGGCGGCGCCTCCGGTTTCCCAAATATGCAGGGACCGTTCCGAACGGCCCCTCGTGCTCCAGGCGCTCAACCAGGTTCCATGCGAAATGCACTGTCAGCAAGGCCCATTACAGGTACAGAACTGTTGTAGAATGATGTGTTTCTTGGCTTCCGCTTTTAAGAATCTTTTGCGGTGAAGAAACGGGAGAATTTTGTGACGAGTTTACTGACTGATCAGTTTCCCAAGGGCTGTGCCACATGGAATTACATAACAGTTTCCTGGTGTAACATAATGTAATCCCGCTTCAGTATAACCTTGATTTTTGTTAAAGAAGGCCATTACCCCCAGAGATTTTGTTATATAGGGGTTTCCCCATATTTGATTGAATTGTCTTTTTGTCTTAAGTAGATATAGGGTCAGAGAAGCATCAGCAGCAGAGCTTATTTAATGCAATATGTGTATGTTGTAATGCCAAGTTTACAGTTTAGATTCAAGGGAGAGGCAGTAAACAGGTAACAAATGCATACAAAGCATAAAACGTGTTGTATTCAAACCTGGAAAAAACATTTATTTCTTGACATATCCCTCACCAACATTGATACACTTGTCCGATTGCTTTACCAGTATGTTGAAATGCGCAGCATAGAAGTCTTCTGACTGTTGTCTTAGCCACTTGCGCACCTCTGTTTCAACCTCTGCGTCATCAGCAAAACGTTTGCCACCAAGGCTGAACTGCTTTACGCTACAGACATTTCCCACTGTAAACAGGAAGCATATCTTTATGAATATCCTTTGCATTGAGTCCTTTTGTCCACAAAAATCACACAACAGAACTCTCCTCTTCAGTAGTACACCCTCAAGCAGAGTTGCCATTTTGACTACCGAAACCAGCCTCTGAACATACACATGCATATGCATCTGCTACATAAACAGTCATGAAGCTGGACTGTGCTGCTACCTAGTGGTACACATAGAAAACATATTACTTCCATTTGTGACTTGTTTATTGACTACCTCTATCACACATTTTAATGTCAGCACTACAGAAAAGCATCTTTGATGTATGAATTGTGATATTCCTGTATAATGCATATGAAACTTGGGGAAATTCACTAGTTGAGATTAAATGGAGTCAGGTGGATGTCTATAATACCGACAGAGTCAGTCTCTAATTTTATGACTCCACGTGTCAGTGCTTGGCTGTGTGCCTTGAATCTACATTTGCCGACAGTGACTTCAGTGAAGAAAGCAGTCTTCTGGGATTTGGCACCGTGTATATGTGGTGTTAACCGACGTTTCGGAGGAACGTATCGCCCCCATCTTCAGGGTAGAAGATGGGGGCGATACGTTCCTCCAAAACGTCGGTTAACACCACATATACACGGTGCCAAATCCCAGAAGACTGCTTTCTTCATAGTCACCGCCGTGAAAGCCTCAAATCTTACATAGTGACTTCAGTAGTTTCAAACTTCAGACAGCATTGGTCAACAGGAACATTGCCAGTTAGGCTGAAGTTGTCCTAATCTTAACTAGTTAAGCACTGTGCCATGAGGGCATATTGGGGAGTGGATGTATAGATCCACATTTTCTTGACTTCAGCACTAGTTGGAGGTGAGTGGTCAGCTTCACGCCTCTGCCACCCCGGAGAAAGAGCTCCTGGTAAAACATTGCCAGTTGCGTATTACAAGAACTGTACAGCTGGATGTGTATTCCAAATGCTGCAAGACTGCAACTTCACTCTTCAGCATCTGGAGCTGACATGAACATCTGACGAGTGCTGCTTGTTTCGGTCCATGTGGGGGCAAGGTTCATTAAATGGAGACCAATACTATATTACGTCTTCATGTGAATATTTTCAGATGGTAGACCTAGCGAGAATTCTTATATATTTATTTTGTATGTATGTGTTGGTCCAGGCCAGCAACCAGTGGGCGCAGCAAACATCCAGGGTCGTCCAATGGCGCCTACAGTGTCTGTGTCAGCACAGGGCCGCCAAACCAACTACAAGTACACGGCAAACATGCGCAACCCACCTCAGCCGATACCAGTTGCTCAGCAGCCCCCTGTCCAACAGGTACAGACAAGTTCACAAAATTCTGAGAATGAGGATATTGTCCACTTGACTAATTTTTTCACTGTAAATTCATCTTATAATTCCAGCACTTCTCCCCATCACTGAAGTTTACTGCCATTTTCCTTTGATGTGCTTTATAATGTAAAGTTTTTGATATGTCAATATTTTAGCCTGCTTTCCATATTTTGAAAAAATATAAGTATATTAATGTGATGGCCCTGCTGGCTGGCTGGTTGGCCCCGCCCATAAACTTTGGATGGCTGAACCAATCTTCATGAAACTTGGTAAGTATATCATGGCACCTGAACCCATCTCGGCAACGTATTTCATAAATCCCTCATGTTAGTGTGTGTGTCCCATTTTGTTGCCCGACAGGGGTAAAACTGTTACTCCAGCAACAAATATACATGCAGCAGTAGAAAAATTGTTTTCTGTGTGGTCTGCATCATATCAAAGTAAGGTAGGTGATCAGTTCTTCCTATAACTTATGATGAAAAGTTTACACATGTCATTCTGATGCATCACGTAGTTTGTGTTACTGCAAACGGGTTAAATTGTGGTTGAATTTTTCTTTTTGTCAGTTCGGTCCTATTGAGACTTTGACATGCCTTCTGTACAGTATTTTACATTCTTAAAAGTGACTACCTGAACCAAGTGTAAAGTGAAGCTATTAGAAATGCATTAAGGAAACTGGTCATTGGTGTTGGGCTAGTCCCTTTTGTTCCTTGAGGCTATTTCAGATGATGTTTTCCAGGCTGTGCACATTCAGGGGCAGGAACCTTTGACTGCATCAATGTTGGCAGCTGCACCACCACAGGAGCAAAAGCAGATGCTGGGTGAGCGTCTGTTCCCATTGATTCAGCGTATGTATCCAGACTTGGCCGGCAAGATCACCGGTATGCTGTTGGAGATAGACAACTCCGAGCTTCTTCACATGCTTGAACATCACGAGTCCCTCAAGGCCAAGGTAACAAATGAATTTGTGACAGAGAAACATCTCAACTTGAATACGGTCTTGTGGGTTGTAACAGCTTGTGGCTTCTGTGGCTTCGAGAAAGCCTGGAAAGCTGCGTGCTGCTTCGGGTTTCTTGCTCGACCTGCTCTTCAACCCTAAAGATAAGAGTGATGTGTTCCTCTGAAATGTTTGGTTCATGTCCCAAGTACATGATAACTCAGGAAACATCCAACAACTTAACTTACTCCTTGCTTAGCGGCCTCCGTAGTCTAGGGGTAACGTTCCCACCTCATGACTCAAGGTACGTGGGTTCAAACCCAGCGGAGGTCATGGAATTTTTAAGGGCGAAAAAAATTCAGGGAACAAGTCCTCCGGGAGGGACTTTAAGCCGTGGGTCCCGTGTCGTAGATTTACGGCACGTAAAAGATCCTCGTCTCTAGGAGACCTCTCAGCAAAATTAGGCAACAATTTCCCGCCCAAGTAGTTTCTAATGCCTCTGGTAGAGGGGGGAAATATCAGGTACTGACGGCCGACCTCGTTGGCTGAACGGGGCTGATAACACGCACCAGTACCGGTAGGGTATGGCGACAGTAGAAATTAAAGGGGGACGCACAGTGGACCAATAACTGCTCTAAGTGCATAGGGAAACCCACCCCCTCTAATAATAATAATAATACTCGGTTCTACAGCCCTTCAAGAACTATCACTTCTTTATGATGTGACCATTCTCCTCAGATATTTGTAATTATGCCTCCATCTCTCTTGTTTGACTGGAGACATCCAAGTTTGAAGAATTGGAAGAGATTCTTTGCAAGAAATGTTCGTATATTTCATCTATATCGGTTCCTGAGCTATCCACTTGAGGGTTAAGTTCGGTGTAAGCACTGGGGTTGAATTTTGCATCCCCTGCACATGTTACATTAACTATGCAGTACATAAAATGCAAATGGTTGTCCCAGTGGGCTTCTGTGAGTTCACATCCTGCTGAAGCTGTTTACTTCTCTCAAGCATGATGCAGCGTGCAGTAGTTGAGTGTTGAAGTGTTACGTTTTGTTATTTGTGTATTTGCAGTGTTTGAAGTTGACCACTGTTTGTTTTGTGCAGGTGGAAGAAGCCGTGGCTGTGCTTCAGGCCCACCAGGCCAAGCAGGCTGCATCCCAAGTAAAGAAGGAATAAATTTACATCTCCCCAGATTCACTGCAAAACCAGGCAGTCATCCAACATAATCTCATAGCCAAACGTTGATGCTGATGACCTCAAGATGACAATTTAAGGGGAAGACATTCCTATGCAGCTGAATTCCATTACTGCCTGGTCCAGTGACTTGTTTCATTCCGAGGAGGTCACGTGAATTGAGCATGATACAAGGACATTTTCTCCCCCTTCTTTGAATTCTTAAACTTCAAAAAGATAAATTTTGCTTATAAAATGTAAATGTAGCATTGTGGTTTTAATTCTGAATGGAACTCACCATTGTTTGGTTGAAATAATACTCGACACCTACAGTTCTCTGCTGCCTTGACTGTGCCGGGAGACCATTTGTTGGGTGTTAGAGGAAGCTACAAAAATACGTATTTAATAAGAAACAAGAACGTGGGATCAACTTTGAGCCCTTAGCATAATATCCCCAAGGCTTTTTGTTTAAATATTTAATCTTAAGTTACACTTGGGGAAAAAAAATATATCTATATAATGTCTGTTGTGTTTCAGTTACTTAGTTTTTCATTGGTTTTTATGTTTAGTCCACAGTTTTTAAACTATTGCAAGATTGAGAAGGCATGGCGTTTTATGGGCTGGCGATAATTTATTCGCTTTATGCGAATTTATATAAATTTCAGGAAATTTAATTGATTCATTTTAGGTCGTTATGTGATAGGTTAGTTATTTGTGGTTTTCCATTTCAGTTACTAGAAACCAGGACAGATGTTCAAACTGTGAGTTACTGTGTTAATGCCTGCCTGTTTTAAGACAGAAAATGACAGAATATTTCCCCGTACCTGTAACACAAATTCCTATTGTGAAAATTTGGACCATAGGGTGCAATTATGTACTAAAGGTTTGCCCATAAATGTAACATTGGTAAAAATGTCTCTAAGTAACATTATTACACAACATATTGTTTTTTAAAACCCATAAAAAGAGAAAAACGTGGATGTACTACCAAAATCGATAACAATTGTCAGAAAATCTAAAAAAAAAAATGATTATATAAACATGTTTCCTGGTCCAAAACCTCTTCAGTAATACTTCAAAATTGGTAGATGAAAACATAGATCCAACTTCTGGATAATATTTAAGTATCTGAATTACTAGTAAGTATAATATGAAATATGTAATTTCACTGGGAAAATCAAGGTTAATAATGATAATAAAGTATTTTCTTTTCAGAGTTTCTTCGCTGTTCATTGTTTTCTGCTTCCTACAAAATGCCATATTCAGTCTGTCCACTATTCCAGCCACATACTTGTGAAATGAGTAAAGTAATTATTTTATTGTGATAGAGTTTGTTGAATTTGATGTTCTCACAGTGCGACTATGACTTCCCTTTGCTCCTGTTTGTTTCTTCCTGTTTTTTTATGCTAGTGGGTGGGACTAAGTCCCTTGTACTGCGGCAACTTCTGGCCTATTGTAGCAGACCCAGATGATAGGTGAGGGTGATTGTGGAGCAATTGGTGGAATGAAGATTGGCAGGGGAAACCGAAGTACTCTGAGAAAACCTGCCCCAGGGCCACTTCGTCCACCACAAATCCCACTTGGCCAGCCCCGGGATTGAACCTGGGCTGCCATGGTGGGAAGCCAGCGACTAACCGCTTGAGCTATGGCGCGGCCTTTGTTCCTAGTTCCTTTACCTGCCACATTCTGAAATCTCTCTTAGCATGCAGTTTTCGGGTCTGAAGATGGAGGTAGTTTGTTTCTCCTAGGTGTCGGTGAACATCTACTGGACTGCGTGGTGTCACATCCCAGAAGACATGATACAGTTTGTTTTCATCCCGCAAGTAGATTAATATTTAAAAAGATAAAAACTGTACTTTTGTATGGGTGTTGAACCGGTTGTTTGCGGTGTAGAAAAATGGGGGAGATTTGAGGTTCTCATAGCAGTGTATCAGTGCCATGTTCTGCTGTAGGTAGGTTCCTGTGAAGGACTGGTGTTACCTACCAAACTGTCGCATCCCAAAATATGGTAATCTCAACAGATTGAGCACATAGGAGAATGTTCAGAGCTGGGAGGGATGGAGTAACATGAGGCTGGAGAAACTTGTCTATAATTTTTTTCAAGAATTAAGATCAAATCAAGGATGGTGAGAGGGGGTAAAGGGGTTACATACAGGGAAGAAATCTCTTAGATGATCTAAACAAAAGGGATGATAAAACTAAAAGGTGAAGTCCCTGTGCTTAACTAATTAAGCACTACACCAAGAAGCATATGGGGGAGTGGATGTATAGATCAACATTTTCTTGACCTTGGCATTAGCTGGAGGAGTGGTCAGCTTCACCTCCAGGGAAAGTGCCCCTGGTACCCATTGGAGAGGAGGTTGGGTGGACTCCAGAGCCAGTCTGGACAACATTAAGTGAAAATTCTTGACCCCTTGGTCCTCCAGCGAGTCACTATACCAACTGTGCTGTCCTGGCCACGCCATAGCTCAAGCGGTTAGTCACTGGCTTCTCACCATGGCACCCCAAGTTCAATCCCGGGTCTGGTGAAGTGGGATTTGTGGTGGACAAGGTGACACTGGGGCGGGTTTCCTCCGAGGACTTTGGTTTCCCCTGCCAATCTTCATTCCACCAAATTCTCCATCATAATCACCTGGGGTAAGTACAATAGGCCAATCAGTGGGTGCCATGCCAAGTGGACCCAACTGGAGTCCACCCCCCAAGCAAATTAAAAAAACTGCTGTCCCAGCTCCAGGTATAACTAAATGGTTCTTAAATGAGTACAGTGCATATTGGATTTATCTGACTCGGGATAGGGACTGTTGACATGTTATGAACGAACGAAACTTGGGGGGGGGGGATAGTGGTGTGGCTGAGCAGGCCTAGTCCATGGAATCAAAGCACTTCAGAAATTAAGAATTTGGTTTACACCTGTAAGAAAACTGCATTTATGTTGTGGCTGGCAGTGTACCAAGCTTCCTCCATATTGGGTATCCATTCTAAGGTTCAAAAATCTTTGCTGGTTTTGGCCTTTTTTCTGTATCTCATTTTTATGTGGAAGGATCTAGATATTCCTGTTGATCGGTAGAAGCGGCCATACCCAAATGAGATACTATCCCAGCATTTGCTAGGAGGGACTGAGGAAAACCTCAAGATAGCTGATTGACCTAGATTTGAAATTGCCAGCTACCAAATAAAAGTAAAGTAAAAGTACCCCTGTAACAGGACGTGGAGGCCTATAGGGTTGTGAGATATTGAGGTTCCGACATTTCCTAGACAGTCGGCTCATAGATGGTGGTAAGGTTGTCAGCCTTACGTGCTGGCTGCACTTTACCCCCAAAAATATTCCTGGTACTCATTTCTGTTAAGAGGCTGAGTCGACCCCAGGGCCATAGTGCAGCTGGAAGGACTCCCAAATACAAGTCAAAAATATTACTTGAGCGAGTTTGCTTAATGAATCTGAATGAGTCATTAGTGAACACTGGTTCTGGAGTGTGCAGACTGTGCCAATGGTTCAAATACTTTAAAATGTCGTCCTTTCTGTTATCTCTGATAAGGTAAATCTTCTTGAATATGAAGAAAACCCTGCCTCACCACCAAGGTTCAGAGACCATGCAATGTAATTTCCTTCTGTAGGCTATTCATCATTGGAGATAATGGGGCCAGTGTCATAGGTCACCAATCTCAGAAATGGACAGAGGTCAGGAAGGTTGCTAAGACCATAACTGGAGGCATTAGTCACAATGACTGATTTACATGGGTAATGTGGAGCAGCTTCGTTTGACATTGGATGTTGAAAGCGATAAGCTTCGACAGAAAATAGATCACTGGATGCTATACAGACTCCATGGAGCAGAGGTCCAGTAGAAGCCAGAGGTCATTCAGCTGCTTGAGAAATTCCCAGCACTTTACAGAAGTGAAAGCTTCGTTGCTCTTTTCACAGTACTCAAATCCTGAGCCAACTGAATCCAGTTCACATGTCCAAAGACCTTGCAAAAGCTAACTCCTTGAGTTCTCTGACCCAAATGTTATATTTCTGGTAACTTCCATTCTTGCTAAATGACCCTCAATCTAATTTTCAATGTGATTTCCTAGTATTGAGTAAAGGATCCTTATTCCGCATTTCCTCCAGTCTCCCATTACTTTTTAGGTACAAATAATATTCTGAGCACCCTCAAGCTGCATTTTTCCATTGATAAAAAAAGAGAAAGTTTCAGTGTGAAATTCACACCCATACAAAACTACAGGTAAAATTACTGTTGTGTATGTTTTAGTCTTGTTTTCAGATAGCAGACTGGAAGACAAAAGATTCTGTACTCATTGGTAGCAAACATTCTGTGAATTTAATGTTCTCATAATTTTTTCATGAATATAATTTGTAATTGTTACCTTACTCCCCAAATACCGAAACCCTGCCACATTTTCAAAGGATTTACATTATATTCAGTGCTGGATTCAGGTAATGTGCTACCCCATTGCTTATTTTGAAGACCTTCTAATTCCTGCCCTGTGCCACAGGCTTGCACGGTGTTTGAAATAAAGAGATTAATTAAAGATATAAATATTTTTATTATAAAACAGGTTTCTAAAGCATCAGTGCTGAATTTAATTTGGCCTTGGCTATCTGTATTATAAATTTGTTCTTCTGATGAGACTTGAACACAACATGTAGTTCCCTTTGCAGTTCTAGATCAACTTCCTTAGTGGCAAACAGACTGAGTTTTTCTTCCTGGTTGCCATATACACTACTGTTTGTTGATTCTGGTGTTATATAATGATCTATTCGTCTCCCTTTTGAGCTAGATATCTTCAGCACGACTGAGAAAACAGTTTCATCGCTGTAGCGTCGAAGTTACATGTAAGAAACTGTAGTTTGTTGGTCGCCGATGAATGTCTGTTTGGTTGGCATCAAAGTCTTGCTGCTAGGAGAGCGATCTTAAAACGGCAACCAATTTGCAGTGTTTCTGGAATTGAGCGCTTTGTAAAGTGGGGTACGATCACATTGTTGCAACTGGTTGCTCATAAATGGAACACCAGTTGCAAATTAGGATACAGATCTACGTTGAAGATTTGTTTAAATCGTGACGTACAATAGATGATGAATCACTGTTCTCTTTGACCGGGAACAGGAAATTACAGCAGAAGCCATACTTGCTTTATCACATTGAAATTAATTGAAATGGAGGTGGTACAGTCAGTGGGAAGAATGAAAGCGTTTGTCTGTTTGAGTCTAATCAACAACTCTCTGGTATCATTTTCATTTTCGCATTTTTAGACCAAGGTTTCTTCAAACTTTTATTTATTTCTGGAAACGAACGTTATGTCTTCAAGAAGAAAGTGAAGACACCTTTGTGCCTGTCACCATGCCTTAACAGCATATAGTGGAAATCGGGGTAAAGCTCCAAACATTCTTAACCAATACCATTAATTTATTTTTTATTAATTACTAGAATGTGATAGTTGTGCATGTTTTTATGTAGCGGTAACTTGTCTTGTATAATGTTGTCTTTGCAATTCAGTTCAAATTTTGAAGTTATGTAAATTTGGGGTTATGTACCTTACTGATCTGTTTGACCAAGAGATCAAAGAAAGAAAGAAAAAAAAATCTAGTTCTCTTACCTATCTGTCGCTAAATTTAATATCCAAAACTCCCGTACGGATTTCTATTAAACTTGGTAGTGAAGTCAACGTTACGGTGTTACAGTTGAGTCATTCGAATCTGTATTGATCTACTGTAATTGTAACCATAGAACACTAAGCACAACTCACAATCAGATTCCTTCAAGACGAGTGATCATATAAATAAATTAGCATGATGAAGTATGGATCTCATGAATACATGCAGCTTTCGTTCGGAACAGTTTCCCTTTAATTGCATGGTTTACGAAATACTGAATGAAAAAGCACGGTATTAAAATTGACTGTGGCTACTGCCTGCTGCATGCATGTTTCTGGATTGCTCTTCGACTCTGAATAAGAAGTAAAGGTCTATCAAACTACACGGCGTCACATCCTAGAGGATAGTTTATGTAGTCAATACTGCGAAAACTACAAATTTCATAAAAATTGTGTAAGACGGCTTAATACGAAGGGCTCCCAGAAATAGGAACGACATCGCACTTCAAGTGTGTCTGGCCCGTTAGCTCAGTTGGTTAGAGCGTCGTGCTAATAACGCGAAGGTCGTGGGTTCGATCCCCCCACGGGCCACATTTTTTTTTTAATATATACATCTAATTTCTTCACATTACACACTCTAATTTCAATTTTGTAAGAAACGCAATTGATTTAAATGTTGCAAACGGAAAATATGTTTATATTTATTGTTGCATGTGGCCGTGAGCAAAATTCCTTCCGTCGGCGTTTACCATGACCGCAGCAAACAGACAATACTTACATTGAACCGGTCCTACCAATTTCAAATTCTTTGCGGTTCCCAGAAGGCAGAGAGATTTATTTTTTGTCATTATAACCAGACCGAATTTGCAGTCTACCCAGCCTCCTATCCGATACGTAACAAGAACTCTTTCTCAGGGGATAAAGCGGAAGGGGCGTAAAGCTGACCAACCCCCTCCACCTAGTGCCGACGTTAAGAATGTATGGAGATATACCTCCACTTTGCCGCGCCATAGCTCAAGCATTTAGTCGCTGGCTTCCCACCGCGGCGGCCAGGGTTTGATCCCGGATCTGGTCAAGTGGAATTTGTGGTGGACAAAATGGCGCTGGGGTAGGTTTCCTCCGAGTACTTCAGTTTCCCCTGCCAATCTTCATTGCACCAAATTCTCCATCATCATGATCACACGTGACAGGTACAATAGTCCAATCAGTGGCCGCCGTGCCGAGTGGACCCAACTGGATTCCACCCCCCACTATGCGAATTACCTCCACTTCTCTATACGTCTTCACTGCGCGTTATTTAGTTAATTAAGCACAAGTACGCCTTTACCTTTGCCTTCAAATACTGGGCAATGTAGTTGTTCATAGCTCGGGTTTCGATGCAATGGCCCCGGTCAAGGCCGTCCAAGAGGCTACACACCCTTGAGAGAAAGTAATTAAGAATCAAAAATCAAAGATCCAGCAAAGGTCAAGTACGGCCGTGCCATGGACAAAGCGGTTAGTCGCTGGCTTCACACCGCAGCGGACCGGGTTCGAGCCCGTGTCCGGTAAAGTTGGATTTATGGTGAACAAAATGGCACTGGAGTAGGTTTCCTACGAGTACTTCGGTTTCCCCTGCCAATCTTCATTCCACCAAATTCTCCATCATCATAAACACCCGTGGTAGGTACAATAAGCCGTTCAGTGGCCGACGTGCCGAGTGGACCCCACTAGGCGAATTAAAAAAAAAATTAAACGTAAACTGTAGATTTCGTAAAAGACGAAAACACGACGCGCTGTGGCTTTGCACACGTGACAGGGATTTTTCTTTTTGTAGGGGCAGAAGCAATGTTCATAGAACTTACGAATGAAGTTTACAGAGCCAGTGTTGCATATGGCCGTGAGCAAAATTCCTTCCGTCGGCGGTTATGTCATGACCGCAGCAAACAGACAATACTTACATTGAACCGGTCCTGCCAATTTTAAATTCTTTGCGGTTCCCAGAAGGCAGAGAGATTTATTTTTTGTCATTATAACCAGACCGAATTTGGAGTCTACCCAGCCTCCTATCCGATACGTAACAAGAACTCTTTCTGAGGGGATAAAGCGGAAGGGGCGTAAAGCTGACCAACCCCCTACATCTAGTGCCGACGTTAAGAAAGTATGGAGATATACCTCCACTCCCATATACGTCTTCACTGCCCGTTGCTTGGTTAATTAAGCACAAGTACACCTTTACCTGGGGCCACGCGGTAATGTAGTTGGTTGAGGCACTATGCTACAAGCCAGAAGGTCGCGGATCGAATCACGATGAGTTCATTGGATAATTTTTCAATTACCTAATCCTTCCAGCCGCGCTATGGTCGTGGGGTCGACTCAGCCTCTAACTGAAGTGAGTACCAGGAATATTCTTGGGGATAAAGCGCGGCTGGCGCGAAGGGCTGACAACCTTACCGCCATCTGTGAGCCGATTGTCTAGAAAATGTGGGAGCCTCGACGTCTCACAACCCTATGGGCCTCCATGGCCTGTTACAGGGATACCTTTACCTTTGCCTTGAAATACTGGGCAATGTACTTGTTCATAGCTCGGGGCTCGATGCAATGGCCTTTGTCAAGGCCGTCCAAGAGGCTGGACGCTCTCGAGAGAAAGTAATTAAGAATTGAAGAACAAAGATCCAGCAAAGGTCAAGTGTAGGTTTCGTAAAAGACGAAAACAAGATTTGAAAACACGACGCGCTGTGACTTCGCACACATTACAGGGAATTTTCTTTTTGCCGGGGTAGAAGCAATGTTGGTAGAACTTACAAACGATGCATAACATACACTGATAATCAGTGCTGTAAAACATTCATCATTCATTTGATCCCTTTTCCTCCCTCCTGGAACATATGCAATCCTCTAAACGCCGTTTCGCTTAAGTTTCTTAATCTTATAGACTGTGTGTAGTACTCCTTGGACGGGGGATCAGCCCATCGCAAGGCCGTTAGCTACACAGGGCAACATAAACACAAATACAGGCATCCATGCCTCGAGTTGGATTCTAACCTACAATCCCAGTGTTTCAGCGAGTTAATACATTTCATGTCTTAGGTAGGCCGCACACCGGCATGAGTCAAGACATGTAACAGTCAAGACACCATGTCTGCGACATGACACAAAGTAAGGAGCACAGATGAAAGGAATGAGAGTATGAAAACCGCCGCACACCGGTCTGAGTTATGATGCTGACGAATCACGAATGAAGCAAAACTGCGTCTTGATGCTTGTCTTGACGCAGCTGGTGTGCAGCCGCCCTTACACCGCGGGGCCATTATGAAAATATATTCTTGTTGTATTTCGTTAAACAAGCGACGTAATGAACTGCTGGGTGCTTGTACGGTGCCGTGACTGTACACATTCCACAAGAAACAACGACTCAAGAGCAGATTCAATATCAACAATGAACCGCCTCAGAAGGCCATTCAGCAAATATTTGAATAAAATATGCATATAAGACGTACACATTTTTAAGATGACGTAAAATGTAAAGTCCCTACGCTAAATTTGTTAAGCACTACGCCACGAAGACATATTGGCTAGTGGAGGTATAACTTTTTTTTCCTTAGCTTCAAGCTCCTTCCGCGTTACTCCCAAGCGATAGAATACTTCTAGTCGATATTTTTATAAAATTTGATAAGGAAGTTTCGCAGATTCCATAGCTATTAGTGAAATACGTAACCTGGTTCACCGAAAAGCATGTGTCACCCAATGCTGATATTTATTTGTCAAAATTTATTTTCATCGTGATCTGACACGAAGTTATTGTAGCGGCAATGCTTCTAGACTTGTCTGAGGGACCTGTAGATCAAAATCTCGGTCAAGAAACCGTATAAACTCCCAGATATTTGTCGTGGTTTTCCTCAGTCCATCCAGGCAGATGTCAAAATTTTTTTTATTGCTAGTGGGGTGGGACTAAGTCCCTTGCACTGCGCCCACTTCTGGCCTATTGTACCAGCCCCAGATGATAGGTGAGGGTGATTGTGGAGCAATTGGTGGAATGAAGATTGGCAGGGGAAACCGAAATACTCGGAGAAAACGTGCCCCAGCGTCATTTGTCCACCACAAATCCCACTTGACCAGACCCGGGATCGAACCCGGGCCGCCGCGGTGGGAAGTCAGCGACTAACCGCTTGAGCTATGGCGCTGCCTCAGATGTCAGGATAGTGACTATATTAAGCCACTACCTCTTCCTCCCAAATCCTTTTCGATTCATAATTCATTAATAAATCTGTCACCCGGCGTTATCTAATGTAGACAGCGGCGCGAACCGACTGGCATGACATGATTTAGCATAAATTTGAACTAACCTGCACTAATTTAAAATTACATATCCTAATTTTTAGCCTGCTTTCCTTATTTTAAAAAAAGTAGGCTTATGAGATAACCATGCTGTCTGTATGTCTGTGTATCGTCTTCATATAAACTTTTGAATGCCTGAACCGATCTTTATGAAACTTGGTATGTATATCATGACACCAGAGCCCATCTCAAGGGCGTACTGCATAAATCCCTCCTATCAGTCTGTGTCTATGTATCCTTCCTATCGTTGCTGGGCAACGGCAAGGTAAAAAAAACGTTACCGCTGCAACGAATGCACATGCAACAATAGAAGAATTATTGGACGCGTCATTCTCTATGCGGTCCGTGTAGTATCTAAAGGCGCGTCCACATTACTCGTGCTCGTGCTCGCCGGGCTTGTGCTCTTCGGGTGACTCGTCTGGCTTTTACTTGTGCTCGTAAATCTTCGTCCACACTACTTCAGTTGCTCGCCAGGCTTCGGCGCGTGAGGATCCGTATATTTACTCGTAGTGTGTATAGGCTGTAGTCGTATTTTAATTTATTGGCTATAGTTTTTAAATTAAAAATTTGCTTGTCTCGTGACTTGTCATATCGTCCACATTACTCGCGAGTATAGCGAGTCACACGAGCACGAGTAATGTGGACGCGTCTTAAGGAAAGTAGGCAATTAGTTTTGTATGTCACACGTTAACCGTTGCACTCTTTAGTAATTATTGAAATAATAAGGCATCCATTGTTAACAGATCTGACAAAATCGTGTATAAGTCATGTCTTATTTCATTTTTATGTAATGCATTTTATGTTTTGCTGAAACGTTGAGCTGTCCCTGCAAAGTAGAGGACATATGGAACACACTTATTATAAAAGTTTACCAACTGCGTCCAGTGTTATTGATAAATTTTTCTCCTTTTAAATCTTTCATCCTTGACATGTTTCGGTCTGAGAGACCATCTTCAGAGGGATATATCAATACAGTTTTAATGTATTCATGCACATCCTGTAGTTGTCAAAGGCTCACAGTTTATATTGTATGTATGTATGTATTGATATTGACCAATCACATTGTAATTCTAGTTTCCGCTTCTATTGATATATCCTTCTGAAGATGGTCTCTCAGACCGAAACACGTCAAGAATAAAAAGGAATAACCATTTATCAGCCACACTGGACGGAGTTGATAACCTTTTGTAATACCTTATTTACGCATGTATAGGCCGCGTGCGTGTATAGGCCGCAGCACAATTTTCAGACAGAAATTATAGAAAAAAGAATTTTCTTGGAATATTATTTCAGGAGTAGAACATCCTGTATTACTAATTATGAATATAATTTTTTTTAATGAAGTGTGATTTCGAATATTTCGAATATAAGCCGCTCCCCACTTTTCCTCTTGAATTTTTGGNCCCCAACTCCCCCTTCCATGTAGTATTGCGTCTGTTTAGGAATTTCCGGTTTGCATATATGTTGGTTCACTTCAGTGCGTTCCAATTCGGGGGCCTGTGTTATCTGTAATTTCTTATTTCTTTTAAGGTTAATGTTCTGTTTCCTCATAAAGTGATTGAAAGGGAACATTGTAAGACAAAAACAAAGAACAATTAGTGTAAAATTCTGATTGTCTCAGATCTGAATTTCGAGAAAGTTTACTCTACGCGCTGTGGCAATGTGAGGACACATGAAACTGAGGTAAGCCTATGCAATGCAGGGACCAGCAACTCACGTCTCTTGGGCTAGCATGAAATTCCTTCATGGTCACATGATTTACCTATACAGGTCGCTGTTCTTCTGGTTACTTTAAAGGAAATATTATTTTTTTCGAATTTTTATATTAATTGGGAGGGAATAGCCATTTTAAGTAGATTTTAAAGGGTTCTGATAATGGTGTACAGCGTTCAGTATTGCTGGGATTTTGTATTTTGTCCATCGTCCGTTATTCTAAAGTAGTGGTTCTCAACCGTTGTGAGACCGCGGCCCAGTAAATTATTTTTTTATGAGAGGAGGAACCGGTACCGGGCCGCGGCCCAGCGGTTGAGAAACACTATTCTAAAGAACACAGCATTTCGGAAACTGGATCGGTGAGTGGACCCCCAGTGATACTGGTTACCCCTTTCTAACGGACCCAACAGAGTAGGTGTCTCCCACCCCTCACCCGAGGATGGAAACATATCCAGTTTCCGAAATGTTGTGATCTTTAGTGTTATTTTCCCTTTTCTTCTGTTCCCACCAAAATCCTATATGAATACTTCTTCCACCCCATGCGCGCTACGTGCCTTGCCAATGTTATTCTGTTTTGACTTAATCATTCTAATTATATATGTCGAAGAGTACAAATTGTGAAGTTCAGGCCGAAAGAAAATGATGCAGGAATCTGCCGCCAAACTCCGTGACCTGTAGTCCGCAAGCGAACTATACCGACCGAGCAACCGCCGTTTGTCGGCGAAGTTAGTGCCAACTTTTTGCGGATAGAGGGTGTCGCGTGATCAGCACAACGGATCCCCACGGCCGTTAATTTCAGTTTTATGACCGGAGCCTCTATTTCCTTGAAATAGCTCCTCAGTTATCATCACGTGGCTGATTGGACTCCGTTCCAAACCCACTACTTCTCACAAAATCTGGCAGTGCCGGTAATCGAACCCTGGACCTCTGGATCTGTAGCTAGGAAACCGCCATCTGTGAGCCGATTGTCTAGATCATGTGGGACCCTCGACGTCTCACAACCCTATGGGCCTCCACGGCCTGAACAGTGAATCTGCCGGCAGGAAACAGAAAAACTCGTCCCACGTCATGTTATATGCCTCAGTTTTGTGGAGACTATGACGACAGTAGAATTACCTTTGCAGTTTACATGTCAAGAGGAGCAATACAATATCTGGCACTGTTTTCCCTCGCACTCGTTAACTCACTTCCTTGCCAATTCTGGTAACTGCACTGAAGCAACAAGTTATCAAGGGCGCTGAGAAACTCAAGATGACGCGTTTGGACACTCTAGTACACGAAATGCTTACCGCGTACGGGATTAACCGAGACCCGTCATCATTATTAACATTTCTGGGGAGTAAATACGTGTAGTCGCCGGTCACGGTAGCCGAGCGGTCTAAGGCATGTACTGTATTCGCTCGCTTGGAAAACGGGATCGTGGGTTCGAATCCTACTCAGGGCATGGGTGTTTAGTTTTTGTGTGTGCGTTTTTCTTGTTTGTGTATAGGTAGAGGCCTTGCGATGAGCTGATCACCCGCCCAAGGAGTCCTACCGAATGTGTAAGATCTAGAAAAACCGAAGTGAACGGAGAAGTTCATGGAGGTAGGCCTAGGCCCACTGGGGCTGTAGTGCCAAGGAAAAAAAAAAGTACCTGTAGTCATCAGTTATGCAATTTACACCGAGGACTGTTTTGATTGTGGTATTTTCGAGAACTTTTCTTTCTGTAATCTGGAACTGTAGCCATCTGCAAATGTCTTCGGGTCGCATAATAATATACAGGGTGATTCACTCGAAGAATGCACCGAATTAATACTAGTAATTATAAAACTAGCAATCATGAATTACGTGTAGGTACAGGTTTTTTCATACATAAGAGAATCGTGTCAACACATGGGAAGACCAAGACGTAGGTGGGTGGACAATATTAAAATGGATCTTAGAGAGATAGGATGGGATGGTATGTATCGGATTGATCTGGCTGAGGATAGGGACCAGTGGATGACTCTTGTGAACACGGTAATGAACCTTCGGGTTCCATAAAACGCTGGGAAATTCTTGAGTAGCTGTAGATTTGGTGGCTTCTCAAGAATATCTCAGCTTGTGACAATGGTTTGTTGTTTGGCTGCTGCTCCATACGTATACAAAGGTTAAGTCGGCCATGTGCTTAATTAAGCACCACGCCATGAAAATACATAGGGAAAGTGGAGGTATAGCTCCATTATTTTACCTCGGTGCTAGATGCAGGCGAGTGGTCAGCTTTACGCCCCGGCCGCTTTAGCCCCGGGAAAACAACCTTCAGGTATCCATTGGGTAGGAGGTTGTGAGGACCCCAGAGCCGGTCTGGACTCCAACCCCTCGGTCATCTAGCGACTGAGCTATCCATCCTCCCCAAGACCTGACTATTGTTAAGTTAATTTAATGAATTTCGTACATGGAACTAATTACTATGTAAAGGAAAAACCCAGACACGCGTTGCACGGGCCGTGACTTCTGAACAGCCGGACAGAGTTAATTAGTTGCCTGTACCCTGAACTTCATCACGTCTGAATATTGGAGTTCGCTCCGTAACCCCGTCACGAAGATAACACGTGATTACGCCTCCAACGTTTTGTAACTTAGAAACCCAAAGCCTTCATTCATATCCTCCACGTGTTAAGTGATGACGCTGAGACAGCAGAACGCCAGACTGTGCCACGCCTCAGGCGGCCAGTCTCCGGCTTCCAATAGCGGCGACAGGGGTTTAATCCCAGGTCAGGTCACGTGGGATTTGTGGTGTACGAAGTGGCACTACAGCAGCTGCTCCACACTCAGTAATTAGTCCGATACTAACAGCGCCATCGAATGAAAAATTATCGTGTAAAACTTTAATATCGACAAATATCGTCTTCCTGGATTTGGCGCCGTGTAGATATTGTGTAAACCGAAGTTTCGGAGGAACTCATCGCCTCCATCTTAAGGGTATAAGTGCAGCCAGCTGCTAACGCTGTTTCCTCGCTAGAGGATTTTTATACCCTGAAGATGGAGGCGATACGTTCCACCCGAAACGTCGGTTTACACACTATCTACACGGCGCCACGTCACAGAAGACAGCATTCTTCATAGTCACCGCCGTGAAAACTTCAAATCTTACTTCGATATCGACAATTCGACGGATTTACACAATTTCATCTCTCCTCACGAATACAAAGAAAAAAAAACAGTTTTGAGCCTGTCTGTGTATCCATCCCCTATTAACTTTTGAATTCATTCATCCATCAATGGCTCTACAGACTACTGTTGGACCCTGGCCTTTTCTTAAATCTCGTAATGTTTTTTTTTACACCGTCGGTAGGACTCCTTGGATGGAGGATCAGCCCGTCGCAAGGCCGCTACCTACACACAGAATAAAAGCACACACAAAGATCCATGACTTAAGTGGGATTCGAACGCGCGATCCCAGCGTTCGAGCGAGCGAAGACAGTTCATGTCTCAGACCTTACGACTATTGAGATCGGTGTTAACTTTTGAATGTGTCAATCAGTCTTCATGGAACCTGAGTCCGTCTCAACACCGTACTTCATAAATTCCTCCCATCAGTCTGTGTGTACCCCTATCATTGCTAGGCAACGGCCCCGTGAAAGAACCTTATCGCGGCAACGAATACACACACAACAAAAGAAAAATGGTTGGAGGCGTTGTTTTCTATGACGTCGTGTAAAAGGAAAGTAAGTAACTAGTTCTTCCCAGAACTTCTTGTTTTGGAATGACATCTCACTGTCATGTATGCCCTCATGTGCACTAGAGCCTAAACAGCTTCATATTCGATATTTGAGAGTTTATACATCATGAGTTGGCGCCTCATGAATATGAAAAATGTAGCTCCAATAATGTGAGCCCTTCATATAGACCCCAAAATACAAAAAGACGATATTCTCGAAAACGGCTCTAAAGATTTTGATTAAATGTAGACGAGTTATAGAGAAAATACTGCTAAATGAAACTGCATAGGTGGCTTCTTCAGGAAAATAGAGGTACGTCCCACTGTGTGAGAAAATATATGCAATGTCTTTACACCGAATTTATGCTTTACGTAGAAACGTCGAGATTTCGAACTAATTAAGGCACGGGACTGTCGAATATTTCGGATTGCTGGATTTCAAATAAGAAATCGAACTTTTTACTAAAATTATTAACGCAAATGCATTTAATGCATGAACAGCGACCAGAACCCACGGCCCTTCGGCTATACGCCGGGCTCGGGGTTACATTCCCCACCGCCCGGAGAGGCGGGTCCATTAACAAATGTCATACAGAATTATAGGGTTTTTGGACTCTTTCCACCGTCTGGTATTCTAGAGAATACAGAACACGACGTTTCGGAAAGTGGATCTGTTTCTGTCCTGAGGTGAAAGGGGGGAGACGACACCTACTCTGTTCGGCCCCTTAGAAAGACTAATGTCAGTCACTGGATTCGAACCCACGATCCCAGTGTTTGAGCTGGCGAAGGCAGTTCGTGCCTTACACCGCGTGGCCACCGACCGGCACGTCCTCACCGCGTGCTCAAATAAAATTTTGGAAACTGATGACGTAACGCCCCGCGTCATGGATGATGACATAATCTCAAAGATGTTTTATTAGACACACAAGCGGTCCAAATCCTCAAGAATTATGGCGTAAGGGGACGTCTGTGTGTTGAATCATGAATTAATAAAGGTGAAGTGGTACTGGTCACAATAATAAAGTTGTGTGTAGTACAGAGAAACTGGGTGACCAGTGATTCAGATTGTGGGCTTGTAGGTTGTGACGCTGACGTAACATCCTTGTCACGAAATGTTGATATCCACCTACAAGACTTAAAAGGTGTAACAGTAAATCTTTAAACTTGTATTTTGGTGGTTCTCGGTTTGAATCACGGGCTGGAAATGTTCTTACAGAGATTTTTCGTGGTATTTCTCAGTCACTCGAAAAAAATCCGGGTTATTACCTGGGTTAAACCAAAATCCTGTTCTTCTAAATCCTTTACAGTTCATGAATCATTTGTAATTCTACCTTAAGGTAAAGGTGAAATTGTCCCTGGGCTTAACTAGTTAAGCACTACGCCATGAAGGTGCATGGGGGAGTGGATGTATAGATCCACATTTTCTTCACCTCGGCATTAGCTGGAGGTGAGCGGTCAGTTTCACGCCCCTGTCTCTTTACCCCCAAGACAAAAAGTCACTGGTACCCATTGGATAGGAGGTTTGGGTGTATCCCAGTGCCGGTCTGGAAGATTTGGAGAAGAGAAAATTCTTGACCCTACCGGGACTCGAACTGCGACCGCTCAGTGTCATCCTACCATAAGGCGCTGTGAAGTTTTCCTGCTGACAGCGACGTGGTATAACTCACGTAAAATAACATGACATAAGATAAAGATAAACATGAACCAGAATTATCAGGTTAAGTGCAGAAGGTCAGTAATTTTACTTGGGGAAGAGGTTAATTCGACTGTACAGCTGACACACATGCAGAGAAACGGTTCGTTTCAACAGGAAATTCCACAGACAAATGATGTAATTCTTACAAGAATTTTATTTACACTCTTGCATAACATGATCAAATTACTGCCAATTAGTGGTCGCAATTTCAAAACAACATGAACTATCTAATTTCCCCGGAGGGGGACGTACAATAGATCAACAACTGGTCGCGGTGCATGGGGAAACCGACCCCCTCCAATAATAATAATAATAATCTAATTTCCCCACGGAACCGAGTCCTTCTTGAGAAGCCGCCAGTTGCGAATCTACTCAAGAATTTCCCAAAACTTTATAGAATCCAAATGTTTCATTGCCGTGTTCACAAGAGCCCTCCATACTTCCCTATCCTGAGCTATATAAATCCAGTCCACCCCATCCTGAGCCATTTCAGTATTATTCTCCAATCTACGTCTTGTTCTTCCTGGTGGTCTCTTTCCTTCCAGCTTTCCCACCAAAATTCTATATTCATTCATCTCCTCCCTATGCTTGCTACATGCCCTGTTCATCTCATCCTCCTTGAATTTATCGTTCTAGTTATATTTGGGTGAAGGTTACAGTTTATGAAGGTCCTCGTTATGCAGTTTTCTCAAACCAACGGAATAGAAATAAAGAAAATGCGGTTAGAAAATGCACCACCCCAAAAACCGTGCTGTCCCTAGTGGCGTTTGGGTGCCATGTGGTAACGTGTAGATATTTGCGTTGACATAAAATGTATTGGCTTTTTAAAATATTTTGACTTCAGACAATTGCAATATGTACGTACTTCGATACGTTTGTGTCAGTGCCTTTGTTTTAGACAAATAAAAAGTGAAATCGAACTGAATAAATCATCAAAGCAACTAACACAGACCACAGAAATCATGCAAGGACTAAAAACGAAAGGGCAGTTTTGTTTTTTCCTCGACCTTTTGCAGGCCACGCACGGAATAAATCGAATCGGGGCATATGTATAATCGCCACAGCTGAAGAGACCGGCTCATTAATAAATTAGTGTAGTAATGATGCCAGTAGATGGCTTCAAGTGCGATATACCGATGCTCAGTTCAAAGAACAAGCTTTCACTTGAAATATTCATGTTGCTGTTTGATGGTCATTTCAGGAAATTATAGTTAAGGTTTTCTATGCAACCGCATTTATCACCAAACAGCTTTAGCAATTGTAAGACGTACTTCTATCATGTGGTTTTGCAGTCCGAGCGTTGGTTAGGGACCACACCATGAAGATAATTGGGAGGGGAAGTGTAGCTGCACATAGTCTTATTCTCGGCAATAGACGGAGGTGACTGGCCAGCTACATAACCCGGCCGTGTTGCCTTCAGGGAAAGATATATTCTAAATAAAGAAAACTTCAACAAAAGTATTTCTGGCGGAAAAGTAATTAGTTGCTCAGCTAACCAAATTCTTCAGGAATGTTAATTATCTTGTTCGCGTTAGTATTTATCCTGAGCGAAATTAATCCAGTCCATGTCATTATATTCATTTAGTTAAACTGCATTTTAATATTATCCTTCCATCTATTCCTAGATCTCACAAATTGTCTTTTCATATTTTCTCTTACGTTCTCTATTTAGTTTGGCTGAGGTGTGCCGCTTCTGACATTTATTCGGAGACTCATTTTTCGAAAACACGCCATGATTTAAGTGTTTCGTGGGCTTCCATTATACAACGACCATATCTTTCCGTAATCCCCTCCAATTTAATGATTGTTATGACGTCAGAATGTTTTACATAGTAAATACACTCAATACACGGCAAAAATGCTAGACACATTCAAGGCCGTATGCAAGTTCTGGCGAAATACTTCCTGTTAGTTAATATATTTTTCCCATTTCTGTATGAAATATGACGAATTATGTTAATAATATGAATAAACATGACCATTACTCTATGACTTGCATAGTGTTAACTAGTTCTTACAGAATATCAGTCGGAAAACTCATGTGTAAGAGACCACTTGCGAGACATAGTCGTAGATGGGTAGATAATAGTAAAATGGACCCTAAAGCAGCTGGTGTAGGGCAGGGATCAATGACGGAAGCAATTTTGGATTCCCTTTAAAAAAGATCGGAGATTTCCAAAGTAGCTAACAAACTACACGGCGTCAAATAATATTGATACTCATCGCCGTCACCACCTCAAACCTCAGATTAAAGTCCGTATGAGACATTTTTGAGAATACGTCGTGCCTAAGTCATGGAAAACACCTCCTGTGTTCAGTATAACCTCCGTTATGAATATCTTAGTTCCTATTGTACGAAATAAAATATGGTAACCGCCTCTGTGGTCTAGCAGTCAGAATTCCTGGCTACAGATCCCGAGATCCCGGGTTCGATTCCCGGCGCTAACAGATTTTCTGAGAAGTAGTTGGTCTGGAACGGGGTCCACTCAGCCTCGTTAGCATAAATGAGGAGCTACTTGAATGGAAAAGTAGCGGCTCCGGTCTAGAAAACAGAGATTAACGGCCTTGGGGATACATTGCGTTGACCCGGCGAAACCCTCTATCCCCAGAAGTTGGCACTAACTTCGCAGACAAGCGGTGGTCGCTCGGTTGGTATAGTTGGCTTGCGGACTAAGGCCATGGAGTTTTTAGTTTTAAAATATGGTAACTTTCTAGTGACATTTTAATAATCTATCAGATGACGACCGAATATCAGACACTGTGCAGACGCAAGTACAAGGAATCCTTGCTTAAAGGAAGCTGTATAAGTCGGATTTGGCTATGTCCATACACTGAGTTCCCTCAGTAAACAAACGTGGTGTACGTTTATATTTTCCATTTGAGTATGAGCTGTCAGTATCACGTGCTAATAAACTTATTGTTATTTGGCACACATGCTGGTATGCATGATAAAGATAGCAGGTGACGCCAGCAGGCAAAGAGATTTCACAGAAAAATCGTAAGGCATATCTAACACACATATCTGCCAGTAGGGGATCTTTGTAACATTTCGTAACAAACTTATTATTTTACAGTGATGACTTCTTAGTCTCACGCTCAATTCACAAAAAAAAAAAAATTGGAGGACCACCCCTTATCGGCTGTACGCTGCTGATTTTTCAATATATTCGCATCTACCCTCCATATCTGGAGGGCGTCTCCTCTATCCGAAACCTGAGGACGCGCTATGCCGTGGTGACAAGGGGGGGGAGAGACGGTATGGATTGGATTGATTTGGCTCAAGGTAGGGACCAGTGGAGGGCTCTTGTGAACACGGTAATGAACTTTCAGGGTTCCATAAAATGTTGGGAACTTCTTGAGTAGCTGCGCAACTGGCGGCTTCTCAAGAAGGGCTCAGCTTCGTGGAAATAAACAATGATTGTGATTGTGTAGCAACAGGTGGAAGGAAGATTGGTAGGGGAAACCGAAGCACTCGGAGAAGACCTGCCCCCAGCGCCACTTTGTCCGCCACAAATCCCACATGATCAGACCGGGCTCGAGCCCGGGCCGCGGCGGTGGGAAACCAGTGACTAACCGCCTGAGCTATGTCGCGGCCTTATGCTAGGTATGTAGGCGTGTAAAGCATCTTTATAGGTACATCATGGCCTTACGGAAGTTACTGTCGTTACTGTTCAACGAGATATCCATTGTGGCGACAATTGTTCCAGTTTTATGTTTCAAATAAAATCAAGTAAATTATGCTGATGTGATTATCTGATGCTGACGCACCTCAAAGACAAAAAATTTAAGACTGAATATAGTGATGCTACAGAAAGATGTACCGTAGATGGTGGGGACTATAGCTCCTCCCTCTCTGCCTACTGTTGTAATCCCCTCCATCCCCACTTCAGCCTACACGAAGCCGGCCACAGAGCTTGCTAGGAGCTATGGCTAGAGGACGGGAGGGGAATATGGAGGGGGCCTTCATTCCGTGACTTCAGTATAGTTAAACGCACACGCAGTTCTCGTTTGATTAACAAGAAGCATTTCGCTGTTGGCATGTTATAGCTAGGATTAGATACTGAAGGGAATATTATCAGTTTTACTGCTGCTATATCTAATGAGATAATGGTGTCATATGGGTGGTGATTCATGTTGTAGTGGTTTAGGTTGGCACTGTAAAACACCTTTCAGGATTCGTCAAAAACTGTAGAATAGTTGTTTGAGGCACTATTATACAAGCCGGAAGGTCGCTGGTTCGAGTCCCGATGAGGTGGATTTTTTTTTCAGTTGACCTAATCCTTCCAGCCGCACTATGGCCTTGGGGTCAACTCAGCCTCCAGTTCGGTATTGAGGGGGTGGGTTTCCCCATTTAATTTCTACCGTCTCCATCCCCTACTGATACTGTTGCTTGCTATCAGCCCCTTTCTGTCAGCGAGGTTTCTACCCTCTACTTGGCAGTGGTATCCAATAATTAGTCCCTTTATGTCAGCGAAGTCGCCCCTCTGGCAGTGGTACCTAATACCTCCACATCTACCGGAGGCATTGGAAACTACTTGGGCGGGAAACTTTTTGCCTAATTTTGCTCAGAGGCCTCCTAGAGACATGAAGATCTTTTTCGTGCAGTAAATCTACGACACGGGACCCACGGCTTAAAGTCCCTCCCGGAGGACTTGTTCCCTGAATTTTTCCGCCCTTAAAAATTCCACGACCTCCGCCGGGTTTGAACCCGCGTACCTTGAGTCATGAGGTGGGAACGTTACCCCTAGATTACGGAGGCCGCTCAACTCAGCCTCTAACAGAAATGATTGAAAGAATCTTCCTGCGGGTAAAGAGCGGCCGGCTCGTAAGGCTGACAACCTTACTGCCATATGTGAGCCGATTGCCTAGAGAAAATATGGGAGCCTCGACGTCTCACAGCCCTATGGGCCTCCACGCCCTGTTACAGGGTAACTTTAACTTTAATGACGTCGCTTAAGCCACTTTGCTTCTGCGCAGTACGTATATACACTCGTGTCAAGTTTGTTTCGACATGTTCTGCAAAAATTCCCTTGCAAATGAAAACCGTAAATAATCATAAATATTGAATAATTCAGTTTCTGTGCGAATAGAGAAGGGAATTGTCAAGCGGCGGTGTAATAAACGCATTGAACTCACCTCGTCCTGTCCGGTACGGGTACATATAATGAAATGGAATATATTGCTGTTTGACGTCTGTTCTACACTATTGTTGATCGTGTGACTATTTTAAGGTGATGATGGCCACGTAATATCCGCAATAGGCCTTAAATCTACAGCGTATACCGCCCCTTTAACAGAATTTACAATAATATGCATAATGCGTTGTATTTAAAAGAAATATCATCGTTTATATGTGGATTAGTGTGTAAACATTTTGTAACGCAAACAATATCTCATACAAAGGGTTCTGTCATCTGGGATATAACACAGTGTACTCCATTCTGCTTGTCCCCTGCTTTCATGCTGGTTTCTACCTTGGCATTACCTTCGACCCTGAAGATGGAGGTCATATGTTCCTCTGAAACATCATTTGACTTTGAACGGAATACACGTCGTTAGATCGCAGATAGGCTGTAACAGAGTTCAGGTGTTTAGTCACCGGTTTGCCACTGTGGTCGCCCGGGATCGAGCTCAAGTGGGATTTGTGGTGGACGAAGTGACATTGGGACAGATGTTCTTTGAGTACTTCCTTTTCCCCTGCCAATTCTCATCCCACCGACTGCTCCACCATCATCATCATCATCATCTGGGGTTGGTACAATAGGCCAAAAAGTGACCGACGTATATTTTCACCCCACCTCAAGAAATAATTTCATGAATTATATCCCTGAAGATAGAATTCTCCATGACAACCGCTGTGAGAACCTGAAGAACTTCTAACTTATAGCCAAAATTATGCATGTACGTAAATAATTAAAAATTGCTTTCAGCGTAATTTGCGGCACGCAGTACCGTATTTGGTAGAGACACCATGCTACAAGTCGGAAGGTCGCCTGTTCGATTCTCGATGAGGTCACTGGATTTTTCAATTGTCCTAATCCTTCCAGCCACACTATGGTCCTGGGTCGGCTCAGCCTCTAACAGAAATGAGTACCAGGAATATTCTTGGAATCTTCCTGGGGGATAAAGGGCGGCCGGCGCGTAGGGCTGACCTCACCGCCATCTATGAGCCGATTGTCTGGAAAATGTGGGAACCTCGACGTCTCACAACCCTATGGGTTGTTGTGTGTGATGAAAATCCCGTTGTCTTCTCTTAAGAGTGAACATAACATTCGTAGATAGTACACTAATTATAAGTAAAAAAATAATGTTATTTCCTAAAATCGCGAAATGATTCGCGAATTTATGTATTCGTAAATGTTCATCTACAAATTCACTCACTCACGGAGCTGAGACGTTTTTGAGAAACCGCCAATTGTGCAGCTACTCAAGAAATTTCCAGCATTTCATGTAACCCTGAGGTTCATTATCGTGTTCACCACATACCTCAAACGGTCCCTATCCTGAGCCAGATCAATCCACTCTATACTGTCCCATCCTATCTCTCTAAGATCCATTTTAATAATATCCACCCACATACGTCTTGATTTTCCTAGTGGTCTCTTTCCTTCTGGCTTTCGTACTAATATCCTATATGCATTTCTTTTACCTCTCATTCGTGCTACATGCTCTGCCCGTCTCATATCAAATTTAGAGTGGCGTACCACGAAACAGAGGAGGGCATATCATGAAACTGGGTACAGATACACAGCCTAATCAAAATTCATAATTTTATTCGGAGAAAGGACACAAGTAAGTAGTTACTTTAGAGCAAAATGTATATGCTTTGCATGCAGCTCAATACAAAATATTTTTAAACGTCGAACAGCTGATGTTTCTAGGGATTTAATCGTGCTAACATATTGTACACGCTTTGGTTTCGGGCAGCTAGTGAGGCCGAACATTGTAGGGTTTGCTATAACACTTTATATCTGCAAAAACAGATAGCAAACAAAACACGCGTCTGAAAACTGCGCTAGCGATACGCAGTATGCGGCCGACATGTCACCGAACTTCACAGCGCCGACCCGCGGAAGTATTGCTTTCGTCACTTCATAGGCATACAATGGAACCTGTTTCGATTTACACAGGCCTACTCACTAAATCTGAATTTCTTCCTTTGTCTCGATGTCCTTTTGGTCTATATTTCCGAATTTCACCTAATCCTTCCAGCCGCACTATGGCCCTAGGGTCGACTCAGCCTCTAACAGAAATGAGTACCAGAATAAAGGGTAAAGGGCGGCCGGTCGACGCGTAGGGCTGACAACCTCACCGCCATCTGTGAGCCAATTGTCTAGAAAATTTTGAGAGCCTAGACGTGTCACAATCCTATTGGCCTCCACTACCTATTACAGGGATAGCTTCACCTTTTTTTTACCTTTTATCTGATTTAATAAATTATCAATAATTATTTTAATTCTAACCGGAAACGTTTTTCTTAAGCCATAAATTTTATACTCTTAGTTAAAATTTTATGATTATGCATTATACGCAAGGGAGCCGGGAGTTAAAGAGACTAGGCTACGGGTAGGACGACCGAGGAGTTAGGGTTCGACTCTTGGTAGAGACAAAATTTTTTTCTCTTATCCACAGCGTCTAGACCGGCCCTGGGGCCAACACAATCTCGTATATAGTGACTACAGGGAACTGTTTCCCCGGGGTTAAAGCGGCCGGGTCGTAAAGATGACCACTCACCTACATCTAGTACTGAGTTTAAGAATGGCGGAGTTATACCTCAACTCCCCCTTTACGTCTTCACGGCATGAGGTTTACAATTCACGGGCTGACCACAGCCGATCGCCCTAAGGTCCATCTCAATTTTGTCTTCCATATATTCGGTTTTCCAAGACGATCGTCCAAGATTTACTTTACCAAAATTTTGTATACATTACTTATGTCCATCACTCACACTTCCAGCCCATATAGTCTCCTACATTTCACTATCTTAACAAAGAAACAGACGACGAAACACACAGCGGAAGAAAGACAAAAGGGAGAAGGAAGTACATGGACAGGATAACACGAACGTTGATTCAGGAGGAAATTAAGAGGCGATTGAACTCGGGCAATGCTTGCTACCGTTCAGTCCAGAACCTTTTGTCTTCTCGTTCGCTGTCTAGAATCATAAGCATTAGAATATACAAAACTATAATTTTGCCTGTGGTTCTGTATGGGTGTGAAACTTGGTCTCTAACATTAAGGGAGGAACATAGACTGAGGGTGCTGAGGGGAATATCTGGACCGAAGTGAGATGAAGTCACAGGAGGTTGAAGAAAACTGCATAATGAGGAGCTTCATAACTTGTACTCTTCTCCAAGTATAATTAGAATGGTCAAGTCAAGGAGGATGAGGGGGGCGGGGCATGTAGCATGAATGGGGGAGACGAGGAATGCGTAGGTGGGAAAGCCAGAAGGAAAGAGACCACTGGGAAGACCAAGGCATAGGTGGGTGGACAATATTAGAATGGATTTTAGAGAGATAGGATGGGATGATATGGATTGGATTGATCTGGCTTAGGATGGGGACCAGTGGAGGGCTCTTGTGAACACGGTAATGAACCTTCGGGTTCCATACAATGCTGGGAAATTCTTGAGTAGCTGCAGAATTGGCGGCTCCTCCAGAACTGCCCAGCTCCTTGAGTAAGTAAGTAACAAGAACCAGTTGTTCAGTAGAGATAAGGGAAAGGTCGTTGTAAATGGACAGGAAATCGCTGTTCTCAATCTTTCCCCGTTGTCTGTAGCGAGGTATGGCAACTGGACTCATTACACGATATTGTTCACTTCTCGTGTTCCCGAAAAGAACGTGACGTAATTTGAAAAAGTGGAGTTCGTCGCAACATTGAACATTTAGGTAATTATACTCCTGGAGCTCGAGGCTCGGTCCAATTCTTCAATATTATCACGTTTATGAGTGATTCTCGACGGGGTTTTCGGATCGGAGATCGGATTTGTTGACGACTTCAACACACGACTCGTGACAACATTTAATTTTGGCGCCATCGCTAATTTCTACAATTTACAAGTCACTACAGCACACGCTAATTCTTTTATTCAGTTTGCTGCGTCTTCACCCAGACGTTCCCTGGTAATGGCTTCTAACAGTAGTGATTCATCAACTGCGCCGAACAGATCTTCTCTTCATAGACTCATTTAACAATTCTTTCCTGACCACTGATGTCCTCGTTATGTAAACCATTTGGCACGGATCAACAGAAAACACCGTTTCCAACACTTACTCTATTGTTTAGTGGTGATTCATTTCTGCAGACAAGTTTCACGGCGCCGTTGCGTAGCAACAGCTTTTTCACGGACTACAGAAGACACCGCTTACAACAGTTTCTATGTTGTTGCTCATGGACTGTTGGGGTGGGAACCTGTTTGTTTGTCAAATCGTTACTCAGTAACGACTCTACACTCTACACTATTTTAACCCACATTACGCTATACCTCAATTGTGTTCCATGTGGAGGCGTGTTCGAATACCTCCACCGTAGCCCTACGAGTCGTAAGAGGCGATGAAAATGGAACCCAGTGCCTGGGGTTATAACCGGGATACCTTGTTCCTAGGGGATATAAATACAGGGACTTTGGCCTCCAGGTTGTGAAAGTCTCGAATCTGGGAGTGTAAAACATGGTCATAAGTCCGGCGGGACTTGGACCCGAGAATGGCTGCGCTGGCGAGGACCAGCAGCAACTGTAAACGACAAACCCATCCTCTCGTCAAAGAGGATGTTACATAAGGACTACAACCGCAAGTGTTCAGTTTGAAAATAAAATTACTGGTCGTGAGTCTCAAGGAGCTTGTCACCAAGACGAACTGATTGGCAGTAAACCACCAATCGTAAAGTAGCTTTGACTCTGACTTGGATTGTGTTTATTATGCAAAGGTTTGAGCATTTATCCGGTTTACATGCATCGATTAAAGTGAGTATGTCCGTCATGCGTGTCATGGTGACGTAGGCAGCAGCGAAGTCAATGTATCAGAGTGAGAAGTAATTACCGGTTTAGCAATATATTAAGGGCGAGGAATACCTTACAAGAGACCTACGAAAGGCCGACCTCAGTAGCCGCGCGGTATAAGGCGTTAAGTTTCTTCATTCGGTCGAAAACTGAGATCGTGGGTTCGAATCCCACTCAAGGCGTGGATGTCTGTGTGTGTTTATGCTGTGTTTGTGTTTTTCTGTGTGTAGGTAGAGGCCTTGCGGTCTATGACCCTTCAAGTTACTGCTCGTTTTCAGGAACGCATTAAATCCTAACTCTGAGAGATGAGTGCACAGGAGACTATTACAGTGGGAGAGTAGGCCTAACAAGTATTCTGACGCAAATGCCTTTTTATTCGTTGCTATTTCTAGACCAATTAAATGCTCGGCATTGAAGAGCCCTCACGCGTCCGTATAATGAACTACAGAGACTTCTCATTGCATTGTGGGGACAAAAGTCACATATTAACATAGACACATTTTAGCCTTTGGGCAGGATTTCCGTGCGATTTTGAATGAACTAATTCCCAAGTTATTGTTTCTTCTCCATTATTGAATTTGCTCGGTTCACGGCAAATGGCGCCGAGGAACTTGGGTCAAGCTACGAACAATCTGACTCGTATTTTGGAGGTGAATATTTCGAATCTCGGTCGATACATCGGTAATATTTACTGAGGTTCTCTTTCGTGGTTTTCTTAAGTCCCTACGGGCGAGTACCGGGATAGTACCTAAAATTAGGTTACTGCCGCATCCTTCCAGATCCGTTCCAATTCATTATTCATCAATCATCCTAACATCACATCATATATTCTGGCCTACTGGCGGAGTCGTAAATTCTCCATCATAAAATCATTTCAGCGTATCGAAAGGTGGGCTTCTTAATATTGTCACGTGATTGCGTGAGCTGTAGAAGGGGTTTGGATTGGTAGTTGGATTTACTGGACTCTTTCATACACGCAACTCGTGACTACATTTTACATTTCACTATTACACGCGTCAGTGTCCATAGTCACGTCTTCACTGCTGTTGCTTGGTAGCGGTTTCCAACGGCGGACGTTCCCGTTCCTCTGATTTCCAGAATGGTTCTCGGCCTCGGCTGCCATTTCTCAAGCAACAGCTCACAAGACTGAACTGCAGTAGTTCTCTAATGAACTCACTAACTCAGTCACTCACCAACCGACTCCACTCTACTAACTCCTCATTTATCCTGCTTATAACATCTCGACACGGACCGCGCAGGAAACGCCGTTCATCTATTGCTGTTTATGGATCGTTACCTAGTAACGGCGGTTTCTAGTTTCTTGTTTCTCGGTCGTTGCCTAGCAACGAGTCTACATGCCACAATATGTTCAGTTTTGCCTGAAGATATAGGGCGACTCCAGAAGTGGGTTGCAAGGGGAAACAAGAAATATAGGCCTGTAATATATCCTATTTATTTGATATACGAGTAACTAACATGTCTGTGTGCTTGATTGAACACTGTGCCATAAGTACGGAGTGGGGCGTAGGCGTATAGCTCCACGCATTTTTAACCTCGATACTAGTCAGGATAGCGCAATCGGTATAACGACTGGCTACGGACTGGATGACCGAGGGGGAGGAATTCGAGTCCAGGTAGGGTCAAGCATTTTCTCTTCTCCACGTCGTCCAGACCGGCACTGGGTCCTACCTAACCTCCTATCCAATGGGTACCTTGGGCTAACGCGGCCGAGGTGTGAAACTGACAACTCACCTCCAACTTGAGCTGAAGTCAAGAAAACGTGGGATCTATACACCCACTTCCCCATACGCCTTCGTGGCGAAATGGTTAATTAGTTAAACACAGGGAAAACTTTACTATACGTAGATAGAACTGAGTGGTCAGCTTCAAGCCCCGGCCGCTTTACCTCTAGAGAAAGCTCTCTGGGTCTGCGTGAGCCTCGGAATTTGATAAGTCGAATGTAGAAAAGAAATATCTTTTTCTCCTGCTTCTAACTTCCGGTCTGTAGCCTAGTCACTGTAATGACTGAGCTAACACTACTACACGAATTCGTCGTCAATAATAATTTTGTCAGTCGACGCAACGTAAACATATAAGTTCATTTGTAGAATAATGTTGAGTAAATTAAATATTTGTGGACTGGGCTCGATATAAATAGCATCAAGGCTGACGTCACAGCAACAATTTTCCGCTGCCTGTGGTTGCATGTGTACCGAACCGAAACATTCGCCGCTCAAAATTTTCCTCTCTGCAACAGTAGCGGGAAGCGCCGTACCACGCATGCGCAATCCTATTCCACCCTCACCCGCGACATTTTGTTATGGTGCTCACGTTTCTAGTTAACAAGACGTAGGCTTATAGGCTTGTATTTCGTCGTTGTGTAGGATAATGTTTCTTTATAAGTCGCATGGCTTCCTCTAACGGCGATGGCACACCAAGGAAACTCAATTGCAACGCAACCGCAATTTATGAGAATTGTTATCAGCCTGAGTTGAACGCGTATTACTGAACGGAGCAGCGCAAATTGAGGAAACCACAACGCAATTCGGCGGAGAGACTGAGAAACTCAACTTCCAGGCAACGTAGCTTGCCAGTCTTCTCACAGTTGCGTTGTCACGTGGTTTCCTAGTGTCACCTGTTCTGTGACGCGCTTCAGTGATTCATCTGTTTGATAAGATGGCACGAAAGGTTGACGAAATTGCTAATTTTGTTTTTATGCAGTTAATTGAGCAAGAGCCTGGTATATATGACAAACGCCACCCAGACTGTGCTAGGCGGGACAAGAGAGATTTGGCTTGGGAAAGAATTTCTCGTGAGACGAAGGAGTCTGGATCCAGGTTAATTTCTTTGGAGAGATCAGAAAACATGCCACCAGACACCGTACTCGGATAACAGGACACGAGAACCCGCTAATCGTTGAATTAACGAAACCGCACCCAGCAGCAAGACGACTGAGGACAACCTGGCCAGAAGACTTATGTAACTAAAAGGTAAAGTACTGCCACTGGGCAGCTGCCGCCTTCACGACATAAACACCCATCGCATTTACTTATTACTTGCAGTGGTCAAGTAGATTGTAAATTGACGTAAATAAATAAAAAAAAATCTTTGGAAACAGTGTAAGCGCCTCAGTTTAAACTGTCACAGAACGGATGCACCCAATGTTTTCATAATATAGGGTTACTATAAATGATTCATTCCATTTCAAAACACTATATTTTCCAAAGTATCACATATAGAAACACGACTCATACATGAAACGAACCGCAAACACACCAAGTTTGCATCGTGATACATCAATTGCCAGCATGAATGCAATGCCTCACAAAATGGCGACGAAGCTGGAAAAAAGTTTCTGTGTGTTGGAATATGCGAGATGTTCGTCTGTTATTGCAGTGCAGCGTGCATTCAGAGCAGAGCACAGAAAAGAACCGCCATGTAAACAGAGCATTCTACGGTGGTATTGGCAGTTTAAGGATACTGGTTGTCTGTGTAAACGGAAAAGCACGGGGCGACCAATATAGTGTTTTGAAATGGAATGAATCATTTGTAGTAACCCTGTATTTTATTTAAGCATTCTGTTGCATTAATATATCATTTATTTCAGATATATTTCCGCCTTAAATGCAACTTATTATCTAATCACTCTTCTTCCTCACTACATGTTTCGACCTTATAAGGCCATCATCAGGTGTTGTCCATCTGGCTAAAATTGTTGCACTGTATGTCAAAATTTCGTATCGCGTCTGAACGCGATATTTCCTGATTAAAATAAATTTACCTTAATTGAGACAAATTAATTAACGTCTCAATATTTTCCTTACGGTCATCGTCCTCTCTTCTCACGCCGTCTCAACCGCCGCCATATTGTGACAGGATCAGTATTATTACCTTCCATTGCAGAAAGTAAATGCACGAAATTAAAAATTTACAATCACATATCAGTCGGACGAGCATACCCACTTGATACGACGTGAGCAAATAATCAAACATAAATTTCCTCAGTGTGCGCCTACTAATCTTGAAACCAGTTGCCTGCTTGAAATCTGCGACGTTTCTCGGAAGTTGCAGTTGCGTTGCAGTTGCCACTTCCCTTGGTTTGCTCTCGCCAATAGTCGCTGTGGATTGGTCGCACTTTGATATATCCTGCCATGGAATTTAGCGCAGATGATCCTGGCAGAACTGCTTATTGTAATGAAGTTAGGTGACGTAACCGGCCATAAGTGGTTGATAATTTGCTTACGACAGCCAAATTCTTGTAAATCCTTATCAACTCTCGTGTAGAATTTCTCTTCGTGAGCAAGTACAAAACCTTCAGGGATAGCCAAACTTTACGGTAGCCACATGTCATTTCAGTGACCTATTTATTTTGCCAAAACGACTCGCTACGAGCATTCTTCGATTCTAAGCAGGGATTTTTGCCCCCCCCCCACACCCTTGATCATGACAACCGAATAAATGATTGAATCACACAGTTTCACGTGTTGTTGGTACTTGGGGCTTATACTGTGAGTAAAATGTTATCCCGAAATTTTATTTTACCCACATATCAGACTACACGGTGAACCAGGGGTGATGGGTCCATAAAATAGAAGTGTTGGAACACAGTTCCAAATTGAAAAGAAAAGATATGTATCATGACATGAAGCCTGTCACGTTGTCTAACAACGGCTTTCTACATTTTAAATGTGGAATCGTGCGATAAGCAGTTAACGATAATCGCATAATTCAAGAGATTGACGTCATTGTCTTAGCTGACAGGTCGAAAATTAAACAAAGCACGAAATTATAATGTTTTCATTGCATGTAAAACACTTCTTACAATTGAAGTTTGTCTTTTTTAAGTATTTACGTAACGATAGTATTCTGTTATTGAAGCGAAGCTATTCTCTTTAAAGCAACAGTAGCGATAACAGAGTTGTATTAACCGTTGCCGACGTGTGGAAGTGCCTGAGTAGTTTCTCGGCACACAAAAAGCATCAGGACGTCACCGTGGTCAGCCCTGGATCAGTTACAGCCCTGGTTATAACCCAGGACACTGCAATATGACAATATTTCACCACCATTAAAACATTAAACTTTACATATCTTAATTAAATAAGCTGTCGCGGACAGACGACTAGGGGTGGTCCTCCAGCTTGGGTGTTGTGCGTGGGGCTTACAACTATTCACCGTAAAAAATAAACTTGTTACGAAAATTCTCAAGAAACCTCGGACCTGGGCGCATTCCTTGGATAAACGAAGGAGCGCATATAGGATATTGGTGGGAAAACCAGAAGGAAAGAGAACACTGGGAAGACCAAGGCGTAGGTGGGTGGACAATATTAAAATGGATCTTACAGAGGTAGGATGGGATGGTATGCATTGGATTGATCTGGTTCAGGATAGGGACCAGTGGAGGGCTCTTGTGAACACGGTAATGAACCTTCGGGTTCAATAAAATGCTGGGAAGTTCTTGAGTGGCTGCACAATTCGCGGCTTCTCAAGAAGGCCTCAGCTCCATAAGTAAGTAAGTAAGTAACACTGTGAGAAGAACCACAGGAATCTTCATTTAGACGAGGCAGTTGCTGGAACGAGACTCGATAGCGAGACCTCCGTGACTTGGAATAGTAGTTCTAGACTACCATAATGTTTGGTACCCTAATATGTCCAATATTGTGTATCCGCATGTTAGAACTGGGAAGGGCCCTTTAGCAACTACATTGATCACATTAGGCTATATAGGTACAGTCTGAATTTTTAGGCTTGTCCATTCTTATCATAATGCGCAGTGGATTTAGGCAAGTCTACCAACTTAGTCAAGGATTTTAGGGTGTGTATGAGTTATGACATGGTCTTAGTTTTAGTACGTCACCATCCCCCCTCCCCCTTGCATCCTACAATGCAGATGTAACCAATTTCCTACTACTCCAGTCACGCGCAATTCATAGGACAGGTGTAAAAGGTGAGCCTTTAGTCATGTAATTCCGATGTCATAACCTTTGAAGTTTTAAGCTCATGTAAATAATATTTAACAAGCGTGTAAATATGTACTCCGTGTATTCCAGTTGCGTTTTTATGCGGTGCTACCTACTTCATGAACCTTGCTAATCTATTGCAGATTTTTTTGTAGAGCTAATGGACAGAACAAATATTCCGCTATATTGAGAAGTAGATTTGCTTTTCAAATTTATATTCGATGTAGTTCCTATCTGCAGCTTCGAATGCTAAGATGATTAGTGGTCAGTTATCTCGAAAGGATATCTAAGGAAGTGGTCGAGGCCTAATATAGGAGCTATACTAATATTTTCTTGCAAGAACTGAGAAGAAACACGACAAATCACAAATCCTCTAGACCGAGATTCAAACCAAGAACCTTCCGAATACGAAGGACTAGTGCTGCCCTCTTGCCGCGGCGTCCAGTAGACACAGGCCTCGAATTACTTTCGTAAGCTAAAGGTAAAGGTATTCTGTAACAGGCCGTGGAGGCCCATAGGGCTGTGAGACGTCGAGGCTCGAACATTTTCTAGACAATCACTTCACAGATGGCGGTAAAATTGTTGGTCTTACGCGCCGCCCGCCCTTTACCCCCAGGAAGATTCCTGGTATTCATTTATGTTAGAGGCTGAGTCGACCCCAGGGACATAGCACGGCTGGAAGGATTAGGTCAAATTGAAAAAATCCAATGACCTTAACAGGAATCGAATCTGAGACCTTCCGGCTTGTAGCATAGTGTCTGAACCAACTACGCTATCGCGTGCCGTATTTTATTAAATAAACCTTACATCGAAAAACATTTAAAGTAAAAATTGTAAATATATCGACATCTCCATTTCATGTCAAATCTTGGTACTGCCGGTTGAACTGTTAAAGTTTTGAACTGCGAACTGAGGATTAAAGTAAAAGTAGAAAAAAAAAGGAAAGCTATTCCTCTAACAGGCCATGAAGGCCCATAGGGTTGTGAGACGTTGAGGGTTCCACATTATCTAGACAACCGGCTCACAGATGGTGGTAAGGTTATTAGAGATAGAAGCAATTTTTTCTTGTGCTTGCTTAATTAGGCACTACGCCATGAAGAAGTCGGGGGGAGCGGAGTTATAGCTCCACCGTTCTGGAACTCGCCTTAACCCATCTACTTTAACAGTATGATCATGATATTACTGTTGATGTTCTAGTCGGTAATTTGCACAGTGTTTTGGGTAAAGGCTGTTTCGTGAATATCCTTCGCGGCCTATTTTGCTATTCTTTCAGTAGGACATGCCGTGCTGCTTCGAGGGATAGGATAAATTTGTCCCTGTACTTAACTAATTAAGCACTACGCCATGAAGGTGTATGGGGGAGTGGATGTATAGACCCACATTTTCTTGGCCTCGGCAGTGGTTGGAAGTGAGTTATCAGCTTCACGCCCCTACTGCTTTACACCCATGATGACTGGTGAATAATGAATTCGAAAAGTTCTGGAAATAATCGGCCATGACCTCCCAGAATTTGCCGGGAGGGAACTCAGAAAATCCTCGAAAAATGTGTCAGCATTTAATAAGGCTATATGTAAATAACAAACATATGGGATGGTTATAAAGAATTTCTGTAGCTTTGCGTTCATTCTATAGAGCACAAACGTCTGTATAAGTTCCTGAATAGCAACGTATAAAGGTCTTAGCTCTGGTGCGGAAACACTAAAATCATACAATAAATTGACTTTCTGCAGTGCAAAAACATGGCCGTCAATACGATAATATACGAGCATGGCGCGGCCATAGAATAGCTATTATTATTATCATTATTATTGGGGGGGATTCCCCATGCACCGCGACTAATAGTCTATTGTACGTCCCCCTTTGATATTCTACCAGTCGCCATACCCTGCCGGTACTGGTGCTCCCTGTCAGCCCCGTTCAGCCAGCGGTACCCGATACTTCCCCATCTACCGGAGGCATTGGAAACTACTTGGGAGGGAAACTTTTTGCCTAATTTTGCTCAGAGGTCTCCTAGAGACATGAGGATCTTTTACGTGCCGTAAATCTACGACACGGGACCCACGGCTTAAAGTCCCTCCCGGAGGACTTGTTCCCTGAATTTTTTCGCCGGGTTTGAACCCGCGTACCTTGAGTCATGAGGTGGGAACGTTACCCCTAGACTACGGAGGCCGCTCTAATTGGAGTGACTATACAAGCTTTTGGAAGGTCCTGTAGTGGAAGAGATTTTAGAATGTACCTTTTTGTTTTGCTATACAAATTTAATTACGACACATTAAGCAAACTCTGCAATTTTTGTTGTTTGCATCCTTTTGTGTATCATGAAGGGTGCTAAAATGGCCGTCAACACAACAATGTGTGAGTAAATAGAACTAATATTGTTGTGATAATGTTTGTTTTTATTATTCTTGTCACTACATGTTTCGATCATTGTGAACTGCCTTCAGGCGGATTACGTGGTTGTACACAGTCGTAACTGAAGCGTTCGACTAACTTGGTTCCATGTTACTGAACAAAATATTGCAAATATTGCAAATTTAGGTTATGTCTCATGTAACTGTCTTATAATATGTTAAAGGTTAAACGTTAAAAAGTTAATATTAGAACATTAAAAATTAGGGAAATTGAATAAAATTGCGAAAGTAGAATGTAGTTGGGATGATCTTTAATGATTTAACATTTCTTATTTAGCTTTTTGAACTTTAACATATTATAAGACAGTTACACGAGACACAACCTAATTTCAAAGAGAATATTTGCAATATTTTGTTCACTAATATGGAACCAAGTTAGTCGAACGCTTCAGTTACGACTGTGTACAACCACGTAATCCGCCTGAAGGCAGTTCACAATGATCGAAACATGTAGTGACAAGAATAATAAAAACAAACATTATCACAACAATATTAGTTCTATTTACTCACACATTGTTGTGTTGACGGCCATTTTAGCACCCTTCATGATACACAAAAGGATGCAAACAACAAAAATTGCAGAGTATGCTTAATGTGTCGTAATTAAGCGCGGCCGGCGCGTAAGGCTGACAACCTTACCGCCATCTTTGAGCCGATTGTCTAGATAATGTGGGACCCTCAACGTCTCACAACCCTATGGGCCTTCACGGCCTGTTACAGGGGTAGCTTTACTTTTTTTTTAATAGAAAACCAAGATTGTACATTCTAAAATCTCTTCCACTACAGGGCCTTCCAGAAGCTAGTATAATCACTACGCTTAGCTATTCTATGGCAGCGCAATAGCTCAAGCGGTTAGTCTCTGGCTTCCCACCGCGGCGGCCCGGGTTCGATCCCGGGTCTGGTCAAGTGGGATTTGTGGTGGACAAAGTGGCGCTGGGGCAGGTTTTCTCCGAGTACTTCGGTTTCCCCTGCCAATCTTCATTCCACCAATTGCTCCACAATCACCCTCACCTATCATCTGGGGCTGGTACAATAGGCCAGAAGTGGCCGCAGTACAAGGGACTTAGGCCCACCCCACTAGCAATAAAAATACCTAGCTATTCTAAGTTCTTTGTCCTTGGAGTAAGGACTTAATAATTAAATATTCATTCATTCGTTAGTAATCTGTCAAGACGACAGGTCCACAGTCTCTTCCAAAACAGTTCCTCCACTTAATGCGATCTAGAGCTTTCTCCTTCAAATGAGAATATCCTCTTCTGCCCCCAAGGTCATCCAGCATCTCCTTACGTCTTCTTCCTCGTCTTCTGGTCACTTCTATCCGACCCTCTATCTTTCCTTCAATAACTTCTTTTAGAAGGCAGTTACCGCGTAAGATATGACCAATCCATTTAGCCTTCCCTTTTTCTTATTTCGTGAATTAAATATTATTTGTATTAATTTTTAGGCTACAGACTGCGAAGTGTCTAATCCATGAAGAGAAGTTAAGAAGAGGAAGAAATGATGAAAGGAAGAAAGACAGTAATTACGTAAGTCCATTTGGGAAATACAATATAACGAAGTATTTGTTTTGTGTTTCGTTGATCACTGATTACGTCACATGCGTGACGTTGGTGATGCAAGTCCGTGGCGTAAATGATTAGGACGCATAACGATATTGGGTCTTTGTTTTGACATCTTTTAAAAAATACATATGTATATATGACACGTTTGCTATGACAGCAATAAGCTAACTCGATAAGGCGCTGAGTATCTTCCATCTTCATCGGCGACTTACGTAATGTTTTCGTAACATATGGACGGTGACTAACAGCGACCTAAGCGTTCTCAATATTTATTTAAAGTATTAAACGTATCTACGCACAGTTTGGTAGGTCAGTGCGCCAGTGAGATTTAATGAAGGTGTTTGTGTGAAATATGTCTGAAGCCGACGAAATGTGTAGCGAAAAAAGTTTGTCTCTAATGAACATGCTTTGCCTTTTATCAAGTGTACGTATCGCACTTGTACCAAGTTATTGAAAATTCTTCCTTTTACACTACACACAAGTCCCCTGTCAGGCCAGGCTTTGCAAAGCAGATCATGCCTTTCTTACGTATCTTATGCTACAACGGCAGCTTAGTCACTTGAACGGTCGTAAGGTTGAAAACCTCCAAGTTTAAGGTTTGTATATTTTATATGTCTGGCTTCACCTTCTCCTATGTCGCAAACATGTTCATTCTCATGATTTCGTATGACTTCTGCTTCTTGTCTGCACAATTTTGTTATGTAATCACATACTTTCGGAAGTTGAAAGCCATGTGTAAATCGTGGACGGGTGTGCCATATTTAAATTTCGCGCAGGCGTTGTTAAAGTTGTCATCATATTCATTATTTTGAACTTCTCAGGTCCTAATATTACTGACTACTGTGTTTTGAAAGCACAAGTAAAGGAGTTAAAATCTCCCGAACATCATATTTTCGATTATTTTGTCGATTTACATAGTTAAAGCTGCTTCCAAAATTAACGGAAAAAAAAAGATTTGCTTATTTCACTGTCTCTCCAAATTTTCCGTTCTTACCAAATTATTGGAATGCCACATTTCAAAACTTCCAAAGTTTTGTTCCGCGACATTTTTTCTCTTCACATTACCTTTCGATTCTCACAAATATCTTAGAATCTGCAAATTTTCTAAACATCTTTATTTCCCACTCCCTGAAAATTTCGTTCTGTCGAACACTTAGAGTTTTTTTATTTTAGAAAATATTCGAAATATTTTATACTTTAATTCTCTTAGTGGCGGGTGGAGTCCAACTGGGTCCACTCGGCACGGCCGCCACTGATTGGTCTATTGTAGCCTGCCTCGGGTGATCATGATGATGGAGAATTTGGTGGA